>NW_011499935.1:0-12511 GCF_000495115.2 Populus euphratica
AAGGCATTTTACATATAAAACATGGACAAAAAATTAGGTAAATATGGGTGAAACTATCGAATAATATGGTTACATCACGAACTCTACATGATTAAGTGCATAACTCTTAAATTTTATAAGTGTTTTTGTAAATGTTTTTTATCCAAACAAACTCTATATGATTAAGTGCATAAAATCAAGCATTCAAGGTTATAGCATTATAATTTTGTCCTTTTTGTTTTGTTAATCATCTCACTCACTAATAGGTTTTGTAGCAACCTCTCCATCCAAATTTATCATTATAGGATGAGTTTGCATTCCAACTTTCTAATAGGCATAATTTTTTACCTATAAATGGAGGCAAAAAAAGTTTGTATTCCAACTTTCTAATAGGCATAGTTTTTACCTTTAAACAAGGAAGCCCTAGATAAACATTGATTTTCTTATGCCATGATTTTTTCTCTTATATGGTTAAACCTCAAATAAGGGGTCCAAACTCTGTTACAAATTGCAAAACTTAAAAAGCCTAAGAAGATGGTGGTTAATTATGGCTTTATCAATTTTTCTAGCAATTTAAAAATCAATCATCAATTACTTCAAGAATGTTGAAATTCAAAAATAATATTCAAGAATAATTTTATATCTTCAAATTAAAAAATAATTAAGAATACATAATTAACCATTGCACAAGTAAATTGGGATATAGAAAGAGATAAACATATTGATTTTCATTAAAGTTTGAATAGCCTCTTACTCTACTCAAACATTCATTCAATTGTTCATTATCATATATGGTCTTTTTATATGGTAAGACCAAACCTTTACACAATATTTTCTATACGTTAAAGATTGAAAACCTTTTCTAATCTTTTTCCAAGTTTAGGATTTGTTGTGATGTTGTGGTTACATAAATTAATTACCCTAGCTTAAACAAATAAGATAGTATAGAGCAAATATGGGGTCGATCTCAAAAGAGAAATCTAGTTCAAGTCTTTATACAAGATGATTTAGAGTTGGGGGTTTTGAAATTATTTAGGTTATGCTATAGTAAACAGAATAAAACAATCAATCTAAATTAAATATATCTGAAACTTATCAAGAGAAAAATCTTAGTTTCAAGTAAACATCCACCTACATAAATCAAAACTAATCATTCATAAGATACGTTAAATTATATTCTGAATATCTATCTTTTCTTAACATTAGTTGGTTAATTAATTTGTAATGTAACTAACCCTAATAATTAAATAACCATAGTGTTTGCACTAGTAATTTAATTCAACGGTAGCTTTAGAAACTAGATAGGTTGATAATCTAGACAATATAATTATTTGTAGTCTATATTAGGTTTAATTGAACGATTTTTCTAATATTAACAACATAGATCAACCATAATTATTCAACTTATTCACTTCACAAGTTCAAATATCATAACTCTGGTTTTGATAACAAACTTAATAGTAGATTGGTTGAGAATAATAATTTAGAGTTCGTTCTAATAATCAAACTAATCAATCATAGAAACTAAGTATGGAAAAACATTCATACTTGTCATATAAACTGAAAAGAAAAAAATAGAATAGATCTCACAGTTTTAAAAATCCAAAGGTTTTTGTATCCTTTCAATCAAGAAAAATAAGTTAGCCTAGCATGTTTATTGAAAAACTAATGAATAGAGCATATGAGAGCATAATTTTGAGTGTAAAAGAAAAGGATAGAGTTTTTTTCTTCTTTATAGCCGCCTCTTCCTTTTCTTTCTCTCTTTTTATTTGATAGGAAACCATATTCCTGACTTCCCTCCAATCCGTTTGTATTCTTCAAAAAAAAATAAGTTTATTTGCTGGAAAGTAGTTTCATTTTGAAAAGTGAATTATTTTTTGATGTTTGGTAGTGTAATGAAAATTAAGTTGGAAAACATTTTCCATTGTTTGGTTATGTCATGGAAAATGAACTGAAAAATAACTTATTAATATTTTATTTTTCTCAAGATTATTAAAATAATGAGAAACAAATCTTATAAATTAAAAAAATTAAATAAGAATGAAATTGAAAAAAATATAATTTCATAAATTATCTCAAATAAAATTAATAATAATCAAAATAATAGAGATCAAACCTAAAAAATAAAAAAAAAAGATATAGAAATTAAAATAATAATAATTAACATTTCATAAATTATTTTAAATAAAAATACATAACAATCAAAAGAATGAGGACCAAATTTCATAAAAACAATTCAATAAAAAATTGATAAGGAAAAAGAAAATAACAATTATAAAAATGAAGATCAAAGTTAATATAAAAATTAAATTTTAAAAGATGAAATTAAAAATAAATATTCAAAACAAAATATATATAGCAATCAAAAGTTTGAGGTTCAAATTTAATATAATTAGCAAATAATATGGTATTTCTAAATTTTTCATAACTTCTAAAAAGAGTTTTCCTCCCAAATTTTTTAGGAAAACATTTCAAAATAAGCCAAATTTGTCCTTGACTAGAAAATGTTTTTCGTTAACTAACTTTTCTAATGACAAATAAATACAGGAAAGTTTGGAAAGAACTTTTCTAATGGCATATTAACACAGGAAAGTTTGGAAAGTGGTTTCCTGAAAACCACTTTTCAAGAAACAAACACAATAGTAATTTGACTTATTTCTTCACAAACTTGTTTGTTGGGAGAATTTATAGATTGTCTTAGGAAAAATCATATCTCTCTTATATAAGCTTATTTTTTGTTGACATTTGGTAGGTTGATAGGTCTTTAAGGCAAGAATTGAACAAAATTATGTTTACATCAAATGGACTTCTCCAACTCAAGATATTCGAGTCAAAATGTGAAGGTCAAAATTGGCAAAATACAAAACATGTCTTTAAAAGCTGTGATATCCATTGTTTTCTTTTCTTTTCATATATATAGAAAGGTATCGATGTTAGCTTTGCAATGCCACTAAAATCACTTCATTTCAATATGCACAACTCAAGTTCTGCATAAAATATCGACCAGAGGTCAAATTTGCCAATATTCAATACAAGTTGGAACATGGTTTGAATTTGATCTCCAATTGACTTATTTTTGAATCTCACATCCAAAAATACCTTCAAAATATAAAATAAAGATTATCAAGATATTTATATACAAAACATAAACAAAATACTAGATAAATATGAGTAAAACTATAAAATAATATGTTCGCATCAGGATTTGACCTAATTTGTTTATGGACTTAAGTTTAATCACAATCCTTTTACAGGCTTAGGATCAAACATTAAACAATCTTTTAATGGATTACGATTGAAAACCTATCACAATCTTTTTAAAGGCTTGAGATTAAAACCTCTCTTTAATTTACAACTAAAAGATAAAACCAAGTTGTTCAAGTTACTTATACTTTCACAAATAATACTTATCTCACAAAAGATACTCACTTGTTACACAAGAGACTATTATAAAGATTAAGGTCAAGTCTTTATAGAGATGTAATATAACTCAAGGATGTAAAAAGTTGATATGATGCAATATAACAATTTACTCTCTTTTGCATTTTTCATCCAAAAGTGCCTTCAAAACATAAAACAAAGAATATCAAGACATTTTACATATAAAACATGGACAAAAAATTAGGTAAATATGGGTGAAACTATCGAATAATATGGTTACATCACGAACTCTACATGATTAAGTGCATAACTCTTAAATTTTATAAGTGTTTTTGTAAATGTTTTTTATCCAAACAAACTCTATATGATTAAGTGCATAAAATCAAGCATTCAAGGTTATAGCATTATAATTTTGTCCTTTTTGTTTTGTTAATCATCTCACTCACTAATAGGTTTTGTAGCAACCTCTCCATCCAAATTTATCATTATAGGATGAGTTTGCATTCCAACTTTCTAATAGGCATAATTTTTTACCTATAAATGGAGGCAAAAAAAGTTTGTATTCCAACTTTCTAATAGGCATAGTTTTTACCTTTAAACAAGGAAGCCCTAGATAAACATTGATTTTCTTATGCCATGATTTTTTCTCTTATATGGTTAAACCTCAAATAAGGGGTCCAAACTCTGTTACAAATTGCAAAACTTAAAAAGCCTAAGAAGATGGTGGTTAATTATGGCTTTATCAATTTTTCTAGCAATTTAAAAATCAATCATCAATTACTTCAAGAATGTTGAAATTCAAAAATAATATTCAAGAATAATTTTATATCTTCAAATTAAAAAATAATTAAGAATACATAATTAACCATTGCACAAGTAAATTGGGATATAGAAAGAGATAAACATATTGATTTTCATTAAAGTTTGAATAGCCTCTTACTCTACTCAAACATTCATTCAATTGTTCATTATCATATATGGTCTTTTTATATGGTAAGACCAAACCTTTACACAATATTTTCTATACGTTAAAGATTGAAAACCTTTTCTAATCTTTTTCCAAGTTTAGGATTTGTTGTGATGTTGTGGTTACATAAATTAATTACCCTAGCTTAAACAAATAAGATAGTATAGAGCAAATACGGGGTCGATCTCAAAAGAGAAATCTAGTTCAAGTCTTTATACAAGATGATTTAGAGTTGGGGGTTTTGAGATTATTTAGGTTATGCTATAGTAAACAGAATAAAACAATCAATCTAAATTAAATAAATCTGAAACTTATCAAGAGAAAAATCTTAGTTTCAAGTAAACATCCACCTACATAAATCAAAACTAATCATTCATAAGATACGTTAAATTATATTCTGAATATCTATCTTTTCTTAACATTAGTTGGTTAATTAATTTGTAATGTAACTAACCCTAATAATTAAATAACCATAGTGTTTGCACTAGTAATTTAATTCAATGATAGCCTTAGAAACTAGATAGGTTGATAATCTAGACAATATAATTATTTGTAGTCTATATTAGGTTTAATTGAATGATTTTTCTAATATTAACAACATAGATCAACCATAATTATTCAACTTATTCACTTCACAAGTTCAAATATCATAACTCTGGTTTTGATAACAAACTTAATAGTAGATTGGTTGAGAATAATAATTTAGAGTTCGTTCTAATAATCAAACTAATCAATCATAGAAACTAAGTATGGAAAAACATTCATACTTGTCATATAAACTGAAAAGAAAAAAATAGAATAGATCTCACACTTTTAAAAATCCAAAGGTTTTTGTATCCTTTCAATCAAGAAAAATAATTTAGCCTAGCATTTTTATTGAAAAACTAATGAATAGAGCATATGAGAGCATAATTTTGAGTGTAAGAGAAAAGGATAGAGTTTTTTTCTTCTTTATAGCCGCCTTTTCCTTTTCTTTCTCTCTTTTTATTTGATAGGAAACCATATTCCTGACTTCCCTCCAATCCGTTTGTATTCTTCAAAAAAAAATAAGTTTATTTGCTGGAAAGTAGTTTCATTTTGTCGTTTGTATTCTTAAAAAAAAAAATAAGTTTGTTTGCTGGAAAGTAGTTTCATGTTGAAAAGTGAATTATTTTTTGATGTTTGGTAGTGTAATGAAAATTAAGTTGGAAAACATTTTCCATTGTTTGGTTATGTCATGGAAAATGAACTGAAAAATAACTTATTAATATTTTATTTTTCTCAAGACTATTAAAATAATGAGAAACAAATCTTATAAATTAAAACATTAAATGAGAATGAAATTAAAAAAAATATAATTTCATAAATTATCTCAAATAAAATTAATAATAATCAAAATAATAGAGATCAAACCTAAAAAATAAAAAAAAAAGATATAGAAATTAAAATAATAATAATTAACATTTCATAAATTATTTTAAATAAAAATGCGTAACAATCAAAAGAATGAGGACCAAATTTCATAAAAAAAATTCAATAAAAAATTGATAAGGAAAAAGAAAATAACAATTATAAAAATGAAGATCGAAGTTAATATAAAAATTAAATTTTAAAAGATGAAATTAAAAAATAAATATTCGAAACAAAATATATATAGCAATCAAAAGTTTGAGGTTCAAATTTAATATAATTAGCAAATAATATGGTATTTCTATATTTTTCATAACTTCTAAAAAGAGTTTTCCTCCCAAATGTTTTAGGAAAACATTTCAAAATAAGCCAAATTTGTCCTTGACTAGAAAATGTTTTTCGTTAACTAACTTTTCTAATGACAAATAAATACAGGAAAGTTTGGAAAGAACTTTTCTAATGGCATATTAACACAGGAAAGTTTGGAAAGTGGTTTCCTGAAAACCACTTTTCAAGAAACAAACACAATAGTAATTTGACTTATTTCTTCACAAACTTGTTTGTTGGGAGAATTTATAGATTGTCTTAGGAAAAATCATATCTCTCTTATATAAGCTTATTTTTTGTTGACATTTGGTAGGTTGATAGGTCTTTAAGGCAAGAATTGAACAAAATTATGTTTACATCAAATGGACTTCTCCAACTCAAGATATTCGAGTCAAAATGTGAAGGTCAAAATTGGCAAAATACAAGACATGTCTTTGAAAGCTGTGATTTCCATTGTTTTCTTTTCTTTTCATATATATAGAAAGGTATCGATGTTAGCTTTGTAATGCCACTAAAATCACTTCATTTTAATATGCACAACTCAAGTTTTGCATAAAATATCGACCAGAGGTCAAATTTGCCAATATTCAATACAAGTTGGAACATGGTTTGAATTTGATCTCCAATTGACTTATTTTTGAATCTCACGTCCAAAAATACCTTCAAAATATAAAATAAAGATTATCAAGATATTTATATACAAAACATAAATAAAATACTAGATAAATATGAGTAAAACTATAAAATAATATGTTCGCATCAGGATTTGACCTAATCTTTTTATGGACTTAAGTTTAATCATAATCCTTTTACAGGCTTAGGATCAAACATTAAACAATCTTTTAATGGATTACGATTGAAAACCTATCACAATCTTTTTAAAGGCTTGAGATTAAAACCTCTCTTTAATTTACAACTAAAAGATAAAACCAAGTTGTTCAAGTTACTTATACTTTCACAAATAATACTTATCTCACAAAAGATACTCACTTGTTACACAAGAGACTATTATAAAGATTAAGGTCAAGTCTTTATAGAGATGTAATATAACTCAAGGATGTGAAAAGTTGATATGATGTAATATATATTTAAAGCTTTAAAATAATGGAATGAGCAATGAAATCTTTTTAGAATATTAAAGTATAAAGTATGTAAGATTGTAAAATAGTAAGAGAGTGAAACAAATCTTACATGAAATCAAATGGGTATTTATAGGAAAAACCCCAATCTAACCAATACTAAAAAGAAGAAAAGAAAAAGGAAATTTTTGCTCTTCCACGTGTTTTTCTTCTACGTGAGAAACAAACTATAATCCTAATTTCTAAAAAAAAAAATTGGTACAAAACAACTTGGAGTATTCACCGCACTACCTCAAAATTATAAGAATATTGTCATCTTATTTACAAGTGTATATTAAAACATTTTAAAGTGCAAGAGCACATCATAAAGTCCATGCTTTTCATTTAAATTAAAATACCAAAATATACGATGAAATAATTTTTCATAATGTATTTTTTATTATGTAATATTTTTGTGAGCTTAAAATTGTTTTTGGATGGAAATTCAGTAATAAAATATTTTAGGATAAAATTTATTTATAAAGCCATTTTAAATCCTACAAAATATATAAGCTTAAGAATTTTCTAGTCAAGTTTACATCTAAAAAATCCATATTTCTTTAATTTATGTAGAGAAAATTCCTTACAATAATAACATTTTGACACGCACATATAGTGCACTTAACATATTGTTATCATCAAAATAAATAAAACATAGATGTATAATGATCTTTCAACTAACAAAGCATAGCATCGCTAAGTCTTCAAAATGCTTTTCTTTCTTCTCTCTTCTAAAATTGATATGGGTAACTCATTTCTTATAGTTATTATTACCAAAATAATTTATCGTTTAATTGTTGATGATTTTATTTTATTATATTATTAAATTAATCAAGTTTATTTGAATTAATTAATTCAATGACCTGAGTTTTATATTTTTCTTGCTTATTTAAAAATGTTTGGGTCACATTAATATTTTTTTAATGATAAAAAAAAATTGATCTAGCATGCGGTGTAGTGATGATAAAATACAGGTGATAACTATTGAAAATAGCATTCAATATAACGTGTAGTGATGATAAAATACAGGTGATACCTATCTAGCAGAGAAGAAAAGTTGTGTGAAAATGGATAACTATTGAAAATAGCATTCAATATAAGAATGTTATCTCCAATTTTGCTCTTTTGTGTTTTTTTTTTTTTTGAGTTTTTCTTTTCGTTTTAAATGTTTTCCATGATAAGTGATCATAAAATAGAATTTTAATCCTCTGAAAGTACATTTATATGAGTTTATACGCATAGCATTTGTGTGGGTGTTTTATTATCTAAAAATCAAAAGAGGAACTGCATAATTAGAAGATCTCACTATATTATTGAGATAGGGTCCAGGATGTAAAGACATACACGTTCTCTATTTTTCTAACAAAAAAAAAGTACTATTAATTTAAAAATACTAAAGCCTTGGATTAAGCCTATTTGTTTTAGCATTTTAAAATTATTTTAAAAAGATTAAATTGTTTTAGTTTTTTTGTTTTACTTTAAATTAATATATTTTTAGTATTTTTAGATAATTTTAATGTGCTAATGTAAAATTAATTTTTTTTAAATAAAAAATTTATCATTTTAATATATTTTTAATTAAAAAATATTTTAAAAAATAACTATACTGTAAATATAAAACACTTTCACTTATTTTTCACTTATTAATCATGGTGATATTGATGATGGTATAAGCCTAGATAGAATAAATTAAAACAAAATGTATACAAACTAATGAAGTTTGTTCAATTCACATGCTATTCCCCTACCTACACATATAGTACTTTTCAAGAATTTCAAAATATTTTCTGGGGTCTCTGTGATTTTAATTCAACAGTAATTTAGAGAATTTGAGGCATAATACAAGGATGTAAACAGGAAAACATCTCCCTATATCTTGGTCATAAATCATAATGCAAGTGTTGAGTGACTGAGATGGATTCCAATATTCTGCACAAACAGGGTAGCATACGTGATTCTGACTTTTCATAGGCAATCTGCAACATAATGCCACCCTACCTAGGATGGAGGGAGGGAGGGAGGGAGGGAGGGAGAGAGAGAGAATGAAATGAATAGTTCTTATCAATTACTGCATTATTTACCTTAAAATGATGAGCATAGCCAGCTGGGTCAAAACAGGATGAAATGAAGAAGAACTTGACAGTCGATGGGAGATTTTGGAAGCCAGGTCAAAATCTCAGAAGTTTTTGGGAATTGATCATGGTGGAATCGACATTAAATTAGTTGTCTCACATGTGCATTTCTGGTCATCAACAGCTCACACTTAATTGTGATCAATTCATTCATATTTCTGGAAGCATGTAATAAAGAACTTTATAATCCACAACCCTTTCACTTGTTCATTACAGTGGAAAAATATGTCAGATTTATGTTCCTACAGTAATCCCATTTTCCACTTAGTGGAATTGAAATTTCGCGTGGCATACAAGTTGTTGGACAGTGCAATTCAAAGCTTCTTGTGGATTCATTGTTTCGATTTAATTCTTAATTTTTATGATTTATGCTGTTGGTGAATTCATTGTTTCCATTTAATTTTTAATTTTAATTTCTGTGGCTTCTTTGAATGCTGCCAATCGACCATCTGAAACGGTAAAAGCAGCCTATACCCCACCAATTAGGCAGGTTTCTCAGATGGGTTGGCCAATGTCGTGGAGCACATGGTTGTAGAGGCAAGACACATCTTCCACCTGCAGAAAAATTAGCTACATTTGAAAGGACTAACACTTGTGTCTTTATAATATTAATGATTTCCATATAAATTTCAGACACACACACACAGAAACATGGGCTGTCATTCTTGTTTAGCTCAGGAATCACCCCACCTCTTGTTCTTGTTTCTTCTAACTTCATTTTGATTCTTCTTAATTATTGGATGTTTTTGTCATTGAGCTTCCCTCAATTATTGAAAATTGAGATTTTTTATTAGAAACTTTCACGTTCAAAATTTGGAGAGGAAGAAATGAAAGTCCAAAGATATTTGCTTTCATGGTATGATATAAAGCCCGCATGAACTTCCAATTGGAAACCTAACGTTTTTGGCAATTCATTTTAAGGGTGTTATTATTGACTACAATCATTGTTATTAAACTTGTCCTAAGTTGACATGGGTGTTATTGTTCACTATAAATCTTGTAACAAACATTGTTATTAAATTTTTCGTAGGTTAACTCAACACAAGGCTTAAGTTAAGAAACTATTGAATTAATCGAAAAACATTAGAAGGATAAAACATTCTCCGTCTAAAATATACTTTGTAAGGGTTATTTAAAAATTTTAAAATTTGAGTATGCTTTTTAATGGTAGAAGTCATGTCAATATCCCCGAATATAAAACATTTATAACCTGGAGTCTAAAAATACATCAAGGCATTAACTAATTTGAATTAGAATCTTTATTAGGTTGAAAATTCTCTCATACTCTTTCTCAAACAAAGTCTCATCCATATACCGTAAGACTAACATAACCTTATTTATATTTCTCAAGGAGTAATGTACTTTGGTCATGTGTCATAGTTTCTCGACCTTAGTCCTGGGGCAACCTCTTTCACTAATTTTATCATTTCAGATCTTTTTGTATGCCCAGAAAAAGTCATGGTCTTAGTTGAAAAACAAAAAACCTTGTAGAGTTCAGGATTTTAATCAGGTTCGCCTTAATGCAAAATGAATAATTAAGAAGTCCATATCTTATAGGCAGGTTTTAAGTTATTACATGCAGGGTAAGTTTACTACTTAGTCTAAAAAAAGTCTATGATTTATTCAATGACCACCTTTTATAAAGGCAGTGTAAGAGTTTACAAGGAATAGTTGAGGCACTATGTGACAGCCATTACCGAGAAAACGCTCAATTCATAATTAGATGTTTCACGAATCTGAACTCCAACTGAAAGTCATAAGGTAGAATGTTGCTCCTCACCTAACATAAATTCTGGTTTATTCAAAAATTAAAATGCATGAAAACATTAATCCATACCTAGTATACTGATGCATAAGCAATATACAAAAACACATGTTAAAGTAGCATGTAAAAAAAATAGATATCAAAATTAAATTAAAAGAACCAACAAAAAATAAACAAATAAGTTAAGTTCAGCCTGACTGGATAGTCATAAAAAAGAAAGAAAGTAAGGAAGGAAAAAAAACCATGGTGAAAGTGGTTATTGGGTTGGTTTTAAGGGTTATTTTTTGGTTGCAATGGAACGTGGATTAGTGTAGGGCATTATATGACTGATATGTGATAGAATGTGATATTTTTTTATGGTAGAGATGGAGGCAAGAAGAAGGACCATGTTGGATTTTTTTCTTTCAAAATTGGTCTAGGAGCTTACTTTTCCTTTTCTTTTCTCCTTTTTTTATGCACAAAATACACCTTTATTTATAAGAAATGAAAGAGGGACATCTGGTTTTTATTAAGCATAAATCATGACCCTTGATTCAAATGAAAAACATCTTAACCGTTAGTCAAAAGTCACCATCACAAGCTGCTAAAATTGGGTTGTACAAGTTGATTACATCATTATCCTAGGATGACACCGCAATGGCTACGGGGATGACTACCTAGCGGGAATCAAACCAAGGTGTAGTATAATATCGGGTCATGAAAGTGATGGCTTGTTTGTTTTGTATGGTGGAGAGATAAGGCATTAAATGCCTTTGAAAAGTATCCACTTGGATGACTTTCCAGTATAAAAAAAGAAGATGATGAATAGTATCAGACGACAAGTTGTTTGACATTTTATTATTATTATTATCATTATTATTATTTTATTGACTAAAACGATTTTAATTTGGTAAAAAAAACATCAAAATACACTATTTTATTTAAATAAAATGACTTTATTTTAGTATTTAGGGTTAAATTAAGTTTTTTTTAAAATTCTCTTTCAATTTCAGCCCTCAACTTTTGGATTTATTCAATCAAGTCTTTAATTGAATTTTGATTCCAAGAATCAATTCAATTTCAATTTCAATTCTTATCTTTTTTTGTCTACCCAAAATATCATTGATAACATTAGAATTGGAACCACTTGAAAACATGAAAGTTCTAGGAAATTATCTCAGCTTTCTAAAGAAAAAACAATGAGGCCATTTAGAGTTCTAAAAATCCAGATATAGGCAAAAAATTAAACAGTGTTTGGGCTACAAGACAGATTCGGACTTCTTCATTGTTGCTACAATTTAGACTTGAAAATGACTTTTTTAAATCTTGGGCTCCACATGAAAGTTGTAGGCCTATGTCTTACCTTTTCATTCATATAAAGTAGACCTAAATCTAAGATCTACAACTCTAGATATGATCCGATTACCGAACAGTATTCTGGTTTAGACTACACCAGCATCTCTTTTCTAATTTT
>NW_011499935.1:12692-52258 GCF_000495115.2 Populus euphratica
TTTTGTTTCATAACACGGATGTCGGTTATACCATACGGTTTGTGTTATGAAAGTGTCAGTATTTGTTGTACCAAGTGTTATTAAACGTCTAATTTCTTCAAATTTACCCATGTTTTTAATTGAATTAGTTCCCCAAATTCACATGTCTTTTGCAAATACATAATTGGTCGTGAATTTCTTTAATTTGGCCCTTAATTGAATCTCCACACTTTGATTTTCTTACAATTTCATTCTTGATTTCACCTAATTGAGTTTTGAAAAATTAAATATGATCTTTTAAGATCTCAGTCTTCTTAATTAAATCTAAATTAAGCTTTTAAACTTAATGTTTCATCAATTAAGTCCCTAACAAAATTAATTTGACTTTTTAAAAGTCTAATTTAGAGTGCATTGAAAAAAACCTTCTTGTCTTCCTCAAGATCTAGAATAATGCAACTAATGCTCGAGTTACAATCCACGAAGAAAGGATCTTTGTCTATAATGGACTACATCATAAAGGTCAAAAGAGTTGTAGATAATCCAATAACTATTGGAAAACCTTTCTTAGAACAAGATTAGGTTATGAATCTCCTTGGAGACCTTAGATGTAACTATAATGCAATTGTTACTATTATTAACATAAGAGATGACAAGATCTCTATTAAAGTTGTTCATAGTATGCTTCTAGCTTTTAAGTATCGTCTTAAGCAACAAAGCTTAATTAAACACATCTTTACTATGTTTGCCAATTATGCCTCTTCTTTTAATAATAAAGGTGGTGTAGGGACATATAATGGCAATTGAGGATAAAAATATACTCCCAATATTAATAACTATACCTATAGAGGTTGTGGTCAAGAGGGTAGATATAAATAGAATGAAAGGCATAATTTAACCAACTCTGAGAAGCCACAATGTCAGTTATGTGGCAAATTTAGTCATACATTTCAGGTCTGTTACCACATATTTGATATCTCCTATCAAAGCTCTAAGAATTGTGATATTCCTTTTTCGAATGCTGGTAATCAAAACTCTATACCTATTATGGTTATCTTTTCTAATAATCTTATTGATGACATTCTGAAGCAAGTCATCATCTAACTAGAATATGAAAAATATAATTGGTTCTACACCTTATATGGGGAGAAATAAGGTCACAATTAGTAATGGTAAGCACCTATCCATTTCAAACACTAGTTCTCAACATTTAGTCTCTAATTTATATTCCTTCCAACTCAAAAGGGTGTTTCAAGTTCCATTTATCTTAACAAACTTGATAATTGTTACTAAGTATGCTAAGATAATAATGTCTTAATTGAGTTTTGATCTAATAGTTTCTTTATCAAGGATCTACATACGAAGAAGGTGTTTGTTCGACGTAGACTTAAGAATGACCTTTACAAGTTTCCAGTATTAAATAATCAGAAATTAGCTTATATTAGTGTTAATAACTCTTCTATTTTTCACTCTTATAGTTTTCATCCTGTTGATAATAAAATGGAGTTATGGCATCACAGACTAGGTCATGATGTCACTGACATTGTAACCCGAGTAATGCAAAGTTGTAATGTGTTCTTATGAAAAGAATAAAGCTATGGTTTGCTTTATTGTTTGTTCTTCCTATAAACTTGCTAAAAGTCATAGGTTACCTCCTCATCTTTCACTTTCTTATGCATCCAAACCTTTGGTACTTGTTCACACTGACATTTAGGATCTACCTCTGTTAAAGCTATATCTGGTGCTAAATATTTTATCTTATTTCTAGATGACTACTCCTAGTGCACAAGGTTTTATCCTCTACAAACAAAGGATCAAGCTCTTCCTATCTTTAAGTAGTTCAAACTTCAAGTTGAGAATCAATTTGATCTTAGAATCAAATGTATACAGTCTGATAATAGAGGTGAGTTCAGGCCCTTTATGACTTTTCTTTAGCAATCTAGCATACTTTATCGCTTTTTTTACCCATACAACTCAACTTAGAATGGGAGAATTAAGAGGAAGTAAAGGCAGATTGTTGAATCTGCATTGGCCTTACTAGCTCATGCCTCCCTACCAATGAAATTCTGGCAATATGTCTTTCAGACAGCAACCTTTCTTATAGATAAAATGTCAAGTCAAGTACTCAACCATGACTCACCCTATTTCATTCTTTTAAAAAAAATTCATGATTATATGTCTTTTAAAGTGTTTGGTTACTTGTGTTACCCATTAATATGTCATTAGAACAATCATAAGTTGTAGTATCGATCTGTTTATTTTATTTTTCTTGGTTATATAGCTTCAATCACAAAGGATATTTGTGCCTTGATTTTCTGACTAGATGAATCTATGTTACCCCTCATGTTGTCTTTGATGAAACACAATTCCCCCTCACTAAAACTCCCAATCTAACCAATGACACTTCAACAATGATTTTAACTCCAACAATTATAACTTTCTTTACTTCTTCAACTTCATATTCTACTGGTAGCCATGAATCACCACCATTTTCTTTCACTTTTATGGGTGACAATGCACATTATATGAGTAGTTTTGGAATTACTCCTACCTCTAGTACCTTTCTTGAGTCATTTTATGCGGCTCTGACTCCCTCTTCTCCTCTAACTCAATGTATGACAACAAGATTGATACGTGTTATAACCAAGAAAAAGACCATTTTTTATCTCTCTACTATAAAGATCTTAGAGCCATACACTCTCAAACAAGCCCTCAAAGATCCAAACTGAACTCAAGTTATGGATCTAGAGATTGCTACTCGTCATCGAAACCATATATGGGATCTTGTTCAACACCCTTTGGCTGTCAATTTAATAGGTTGTAAATGGGTGTACAAGCTAAAACACAAGCCAAATAAGAGCATAGAAAGGTATAAAGCCAGGCTTGTGGCTAAAGGGTATAACCAAACTCATGGTCTTGATTATTTTAAGACCTTTAGTCTAGTTGTTAAGGCCATAACTATTTGAATCATATTAATTGTTGCTCTTAATTTTAAGTGGGAAATGCAATAGCTTGATGTTCATAATGTTTTTCTAAATGGTGAGTTAGAAAAGAAAGCATACATGACTCAACCTTATGGATACATGGACACTAAATTCCTAACCAAAATGTGTAGATTGAAAAAGGCTTTATATGGCCTGAAACAAGCACTACAAGCTTGGTTTCAATGACTCAGTTATGCTCTTTTACTATAGGGGTTCAACAATTCTAGGACTGATAGTTAGTTTTATGTTTCTACACTTTGGTAAATCCATAACTTTGATCACCCCTGCCTATGTTGATGATATAATCATCATTGATAGCTTATCAACACAGATTTCTTCACTCATTGCGAAGCTTGACTCTATTTTTACCTTAAGAGGCATGAAGTAGCTATTCTACTTCCTAATTGATAGCCTATGTTGACTCATTGATAGCTTATCAACACAGAGGCATGAAGTAGCTATTCTACTTCCTAGGTATGAAGATCTCTAACAATGAATGCTCTATGAATTAAAGCCAAACCAAATATATTTTTCATTTGCTGTATAGAACTGTAATGTTTAATACCAAACCAATAAAAACACTTAGTACTGTTGGGCATAATTTGTTTAAGTTTGATGGTGATTCTATGAAAGAGGTTACTCAATATCGAAGTGTTGTAGGGGTACTTCAATATCTTACCATAACTAGGCTTGACATAACTTTTATTGTTAATAAGGTGTGTCAATTCATGCAACAGTCAACCTTAACTCATTGGTTTTTTGTCAAAAGGATTCTTCGATATCTAATAGGAACTATGCAAGATGGATTATTGTTAAGTCCTTTAAGCCACTTGATCATAGAAGGATTCACCGATGTAGATTAGGGTGCTCAACATAATGATAGCGCAACACAAATGGGTATCTGGTTTATCTAAGGGTAACTTAATCTATTGGTACTCTACCAAATAAAAGGTTGTGTCTCATAGTAGTGCAGAATTAGAGTATCAAGGTCTTGCTTTAGCTACTGCTAAAATTGTTTGGATGTAAACCTTACTGCAAGAACTATATATATCCATACCACCAATTCCTCTATTCTGGTAAGATAATATCAATGCTTATTATATGGTAAAGAATCATGTGTTTCATGCTAGAACGAAGCACATAGAAATCGATCTTCACTTCATTTGATATCAAGTTACAAGAGAAAAGATACATTTGCATTTTGTTCATAGTGAAGAGTAGCCAACAGATCTAATGACTATGCATCTCATAAGTTCAAGGTTTTTCTCCCTCAAAAAACAGCTTTGTATAGTTCCCAGACCCTTTCACTTAATGGGGGATGATAAGCCAACTAGAAGAGTCTTTTACATGATTTACCCAACTTGATATTATTGGGTTTATTGTTATTGATTTGTTATATTGTTATAACTATCTAACTCTAGAAACTTATCATAATTGCTTTATAGTTATACCAACTGTCATTATAACTTGTTTTTCCTCCTTCTATAACTACCTACAGAAAAAAAAAAATATATGGTTTACTCTCTGGCTTCATATAACAAGTAAACATATATTTATTTTTTAAAATTCAATCTTATTAAAATAATATTTTTTATTTTTTATAATTTATTTTTAATATCATCACATCTAAAAAATTAAAAAATTTAATAAAAAATAATTTAAAATAAAAAATAATAAAACAACAGTTCAACCACCAACACCAAAAGTTGTCTTTGTCCTGATTTAAATTGCTTTGAACTACTAAAAATATTCTCATGTTTTCATATGGCTTCAAGCATGTATTTGTAAATTGCACTATTTTTGCTAAGTTTCATTAAATTTCAGTAATCCAAGTCTTCTTCGTTGGTGGAATGATTTTTTTTTTCTTGATTAAATTTTATCAACTTCAAAGTTTTAGAACTGATTACGATTAGTTAATGCTGATCGTTGGCTTATTTAACTAGATGGGGATGTTTCATCATATCCAAGGCAAAAAAATTTCGTCTTCTATGTCTTTCACTCTTGAATACTCAAAATTTTGGTTAAAGATAGATTTGCATGTGTATATTTTTCCTCTCTTTCTCAATGAACAACACAAAGACAAAAGACATAATACAGAGCATCTTGTCTTTATGCCTTTATATGATTTGATATAGCTTATCCTTTATCATGGGTACTAACCCAACAACTTTTCCATTATTATAGTACATGTTTCATCTCTAGTTTACCATACAACAATCCTCCAGGAAATTTGTGTTCGTAACGTGGTCAACCAATGAAAATTTTGAGAAACTACCGTCCTTGGAATAAAATAAAGCAAGCTATAACTAGAAAAAGAGGAGGGGGGGAGGGGGAGGGGGGGTGTAAACTTCAGGATAAAATTGAAGTTACTTGTAAAAAGTGATCACTCATCTCCTAACCAACTTTTACACTATTATGATCGTTTACATCAACTAGTCCATTTAGAGGAGCACAAATCCTAACCGATGATAATGCTTTGTTGAAATGCTTAGCTTTCGCGACAAGGTATTCATTCCAAGTGACTGGGCGATAGAGAGGAGGATGATTTGGGCCTACAAGTTTTTGTATGGGTGATATTAGAACAGTTGATGGTGGCCCGTAGAGATACGCAATGGATAATCTGTGTTTGTTTCGGTTAACCACCGCTCGGTGGAGCACACTAGGGTACAACCCGTTTGATAGGATATGGAGCAGGTCCCCTACATTGACAACAAGCCCGCCTGGGATTGGTGGGACGGTGACCCACCCAATTCCCTCTTTTAGCACCTGCAATCCACTTGTGTTGTTCTGGTAAAGAATGGTCAGCAGAGTGGAGTCTGTGTGTGCAGCAAGACCCATTGCCAGATCTGGATCTGGGCAAGCCGGGTAGGAGTTCAGTTGCAAGGCTGCACCACCTTCTTTGGATTCACCTTTCGGTCCAGCCCAGTTTAAATCTTTCTTGGTTATACCCAATGAGCCCAGCATTAACCATGTCAACCTCCTTGCTAGCTTTTGCATTTCTTTCTCATGTTCTTCAATTACATCGCTGTAAGAAGTCGAAATTTGATCACTAGAGAAAGATGAAAACAAAAGGCTGTATCAAATAGTAAAGATGCTATTGTTATGGATATAAAATAAAGCTAACCGCAACAAGTGGATTTTGTCTGTTGATACTATACCACTCCAAATCCTCCAAGTGGGTCCATTAGCTTTCATTGTTATCTTTGCTAATTGCATTACGGAGAGAAAATGGAGTTTGTGTTTTACCACAAAGCTTGATCTCCAATAACAAACTAATACCCACTAGTCCATACGAAAGCATGCACTAGTTAATATTGAGTTGGTGTTTATTATTTCAGTGTTTCCTTTAATACCCAAAAAGAAAAAGAAAACGAACGAAAAAACGAGTAGCTAGCTTGTGTCTATGTGTATGAATTTTTACACTTGCATGTGAAATTAGCAAGTACCAGAATTTGGTGTAATCTTGGGGCCAAAGTTGGCGAAAGTGCTCAAGTGGAGAACCAACTATGGTGAATCCCTCTGACCACATGAGCTTGGAGAAAAATGAAGAAATCCTAGCCACACCATAGCCAGAAACACCATCGGGTGATCTAGCTGCTTTGAGTTTTTGCTGGATAGGTAAAGAGAAAAGCTTGCTACTAACACTCTCAACGTTCTCAAGAAGGCTAATAGGGATGCCATGGTTTGTGACATGAAGCACACCCCAAGTTTTGCATGCATTGCCTATGTTTTGAAGGACGTTAGGATCTAAGAGATCGATAACGGGGACAGATTCCGTGATGAAGGATTCAACTGAAGGATGTTGTTGTTCAATATCATCAAGTTGGGTCCATTTGTGTGAGTCAGGTATTTCTTGAAGAGTGGAAAAGTCAAGGTGCTTTTGGTGTAGATGGACGGGGTGGGATCTAAAGGCGTCTGCCAATGATCTTGAAGGCATGGTAAAAGTTACTGGAGGGAAAAGATTGAGCGAGACAGGGAGTTTTGTTCTCCAGGCACTAAAAACAGAGAGGATATGCAAGGAGAGAGTGCTTTTGCCTCTATAAAACAACAAAGACAAGGTGAAGGTTGAGCTGGGAAGCAAGGAGTGCTCTTTTTGAGTTTGATACGTTAACTCAAGAAACAAGCTCCGGCAACATAGCGGGACTTTCCTCCAATGAAGAAAACATGCGATGACACAGAGAGTGAGATTTGTGATGAGAGTTATGGTGGGCATGTAACTTCTATATATAGAGAGTGACAATGGGCCCACTTCATGAATATATATTTTAATCTTAGTATATGTTTTACAAACTCTACAACCAGAGAGAGAGAGAGACGGGAGAAGCGAGTTCTCGTATGCGTTTCGAGTAAATGGTTTTGTAGTTTAGCTATTGAAATAATCAGCAGTACTAGTTGGAATCCAAATGGTAAAAAGAATAGTTAATTAGGTTGTAATCTAGATTCTTGATAGAGGGTAAAGGAGTCAGTTTCTTCTACTAAATTTATTAAAATCTTCCACCACTAGCTCTTTTACACTTTCCCATAAATGTATGCTGTCAACTTGATCTTTAAATCTTATTTATAATTCCCACATAAATGCCACCTGAAATGAGTGAACAGTCTTGTCGTATCTCTTAACTGGTTATAAGGACACGCATTTTAATATAATTAGATGTTTATAATGCATGAAAGTTTAAGATAGAAAATCGTACAAATTTTCTATATAAATTATATCACAAGCTACTCTTGATCAAATTCGTTGTAGGATTCAGAAATCCTCACTTTCGGCATTAAATTAGAGAACATTTTTGTATGTATTTAGCTAGATTCTACAGATCATGCTGGTGGTGGCGAAGGTAGGATAAAGACGGGGACATCTTGGAGGGCATTAGTGTGTGTTGGAGGGAGTGATGCTTTTTTTAAAAAAAAAAATTCTTTTTAAGGAGTCTTGAGTGGTTTTGGGGGAGAGTTGATGGATCACATAAGGAAATGAAAGGGCAGGAGAGTGTTTTGGCATTGGACAAGGGAAAGAACAAAAACCAAAGGACCATCTTGTCCTCTTCAAACAATATAAACCGAAGAAATGAAATGCATCACAACCTCTCCGAGTCTCACACCACAAGGGCTCCTATGAAGGGGAGACGTTGCCCCCTCGCTCTCCATGTGCCTTTGTCTTGTCCTCAAGTAGAAAAAAAAACATCCAAACCCAGATCTTGAACTAATCTCTTCACTACAAGACAATTAATACCCACCTTCGATGGTCTTATGACCATATTGACCTTTCCACTTGGCCTTTCAAAATTAGTGTTAGAAAACTCCTCCTAAATCTATGGGATGGTGGAAGAGGGAGTTCACATTGCAACTTTGGCTAGGGTTATCCCGAAGGTCACAATGGTACCTCAAAACAGAAATAAAGGAGGGAATTCATGTGTAATTTGTACTCTAATGGATAGCGATTCAAACAATAAGTTAGTTTTTTTAATAGTTTTATTAATAAATAAGGATCCATATCTAGCAATTTATATATTATTATTTTATTTTATGTTAAACAATAAAAGGTAGTTGGGTGATGAATACCCATATAGATTTTTAGAACTCTATTTAATAAACAGAATGTAAATATATAAATTCTTTATCTAATAAATAAAAAATAAATAATCAAATATAAATATAATAAAAACTCTTATCGGTTGATAAACATTGTCATCATTATCACTATTGCTTCCTTTTCACATGTAAATGCATTTAAACGTGTCCATGAAAAGTAGTAGTAAATTTATTTTGGTATTTTGCTGTTAGGTTTTGTGTTATTTTTTTCCTACTAGACAAAATGTGGTCTCTCTAAACCCTAGATATCACATCATCGAAAGCACAAGCATTTTAGAGGTGCCCCTACATCATTTGCTTAATGGGATTTTTTTTTTTTCTGTTTTTAACGTCCTCCACATTTCTCTTAACAATTATCCATACACAAGTAGCTAACAAAATATACACATTTTTTCTTTTTATGCCCTTTAATTATTATTATTTTAAAATGTGGTTGCAATGGTCACATAGCATATATAATACAAACAAGATTGTGATGTAATATTTATTATTTAGTCACTATATTATCGCTGGGATATCGAATCCCTTGTGTGTAATGCCTATCATAAATTGGACATTAGCTTGTGATCCCCACGCACACACATGCACAAGAGTCCTCATACATGCGTATATGCGTTACCTTGTTCACGTGGAACAATCTTTGATGGTCGGGTCATTACGTATAATACATCCAAAAATTAATTATTACCGTTAAACCTGGTTACTTGCAAGACAATTATCACTAGCTTGTGATTAGCGCAGATCAATCGGATCCATCCTTTTTCATTAATAAATCTTTTTTGATGATATTTCTTATGAATAAATTCAATCCGGATCATCAAGAAAAAGGAGAAAACGCAAAGAACTAGCTTGTGATTTGGTCTATTTGCACACCACAGGAGAAAACGCTTCTCTCTGCCAATTGTTAAAAATAAGGGCTTCTAAGTTCTTTCATGAGCCTTCGCTTCTCTCTGCCAATTGTTAAAAATAAGTCCTCCAGCTTTTTATTTTTCAAACCGATTCCTAATTTATTTATTTTGCATACAAACATCGAGGTGAAATTAGTGGTTGAAATAAGTGTGGCATAGTAAACATATATATGAAAAATAAATCAAAATCTAGTTTTATAATAACTAGAAATATTAATTAATTTTTTAAAGTTTCTATACAAGAGGTTGGTCATATAACATTAAAGATATACATTATTCTATATATTTTATCTAAAATGAGTGGTATTATTGTTGGTTTTTAATGACAAAATGTGTTTAAGGTACTTTCATGCTGTAGTTGTTTATTTTTTTTTATTATGAAATATACAATTACATATCAATTTCTCTTATTATCCATTGGGCAATTTTATAGAATAATGCCTAATAATAGTTTATTTATCCTATATTGTTTTTATAGATAAATACAATTAACATGTCAAATATATTTATTTTCTCATGGATATTTATGATAAAGTCACATATTAAGAAATTTTATTATCTTTTCAGTAACCTTTTTCAAGATAATGTTAATGTTGGTTTATTTATCCTTAGTCAATTATAAATAATAAAATCTTTAATAAAAAATTCAATAACAACTATTAATAGTTTATTTATTCTAAGCTGATCTTTATTATTAAATCCTTGATACATAATCAAAACTTTGATGATTATTTATTTAAAAGGTGGGTAAAAAAATATTTTTTTCCAACATATTTTATTATTGGTCTCATCAACTATTGATGATAGTACCCTGTAGACCCATGATCAATAATAAAACCATAACTAAATATTTATTATTTAATTTTTTTTTTCAAAGATGATTCAATCGACTTCTAATTAATGATAAAACCTGTTAAATATTTATTTATTATAAAAGAAAAAGGGTACAGGTTTTTCTTTCTTTCTTTGTCAGCGACGGCTTCAGCATGAAAACAGAGAGTGTGCATATAGCTAATCAATGATCAGTGTGACGGAAGGCCGGAGAGAAGGGTTGCTAGATTTTTTTTGCTCTATTTATACTAGCACCAAAGGCCCTCGTCACCACTCCTTTAACCTTCCAAAACCTTCCTTTCGTATTTATCCCTTCATTTATTTTATTATTTTTATTTTTGCATTGCTTGGAGGTGGGGTCTTCAAATGTCAAATTGGTCCCATCCTTTACCCAATTACATTATACTCACAAACAAACTTTTATTGATTTTCTTCTAATTAATTATTTTTTCTTTGAGTTCTTGAAAAGTTCGTTAACATGAAAATGATACCAAAATACTCGATAACTAGGAAATGATTGAAGATTAGCCTTTATCTCTTGGTGTTCGGGCAACCTTTTCCTGGCGACATTGGTATCTATAGATGTAATGTCGGAAAAGAGTTCCTGGCGACATTAGCATCTATAGATGTAATGTCGGAAAAGACTTCTCCCAAGAAAGCTGTTGAAGAGAAATTTAGTGTATTTGAGCTGTGGTATCATTCTTGTCAGTTCAGTTCCGGAACATACCGAAGTCTCACAAGAAAGCTGCTAGAGAGAAATCTAGTGTATTTGAGCTGTGGCCGGTACCATGCTTGTCAGTTCAGTTCCGGAACATACCGAATCGAATCCTAGATTTGGCCATTTAATTTCCTAGTGATCTTTTAAGAAGCTAAGGCAGCTACTTACCTGCTAAATCCATCAGAAATTGCTGCATATTTTACCTGGAACTTCATGAGGTAAGCAGGATTGGAAACTAGTAAGAAACTTTCTGAGTTGAGGGTCCTCCCAGTGTGTGACGAGACCACACCAGGAGGCAAGAGCAATGAGAAACCTCCGTTCATTTCACGTTCCATTAATCTATTTCCTCCGATCTTCATAATTCAGTGGCCTTGTGTACTTCTTCCTAATCCTATTTTCCCCATCAAAGTTGGCACTGAACCATTGTTAGGATCATTTGGCACTAAAACAGGAGGAGCATCAAATCATTGCCAATATCGAAAATTGTTTGTTGAAACGAGATTTACCGGATGATTAACAATATAAGCTTTAGAAATCACCGTTAATTAATGAGAGAAACCTCAAATTGGTCTCTTAACTATGAAACAATTATCAATTTAGCCCTTGAAGAAAATATTATTGATAAACTATTTATAAAGGAAAAGGACCCACAAAGATCAGAGATTCAGACGTAAATACCATGATAAACCACCCAAAAATCAAATAAACAGAAAGAGAGACATGAAAGATTTCACAAAATCAATCAAAACCAAATTATAAAATCAATTGCAAAAGCTATAAAAAAACTTGGAGACAATCAGATAAATAATCAAACAGGAGATTGTAATTTTTTGATGAAAATCGAGAAAGAAAATACAAATTTCTAATTTGAATAAAGAAATAAATTAGCGATTTCTACTTAGATGAAGAAACAAAATTGAACATTGAAAAAATTGTCTTTCTAGAGATTGATAGTAGTTTAGGGATTGATTTTAGATATATTTTTTTTTCAAAGAAAAACAAAGTCTTTTTTAACTGTTTCTTTGGTTACTTTTCTCTAGAACATGCTCATCGCTCTCATGTTGCCCAAATGAAATTACTTAAAATCTAACAATGATGATAAAAGATGAACATCAAAAAAGAGAGAAAATAATAATTACAAAAATCTTCTTTGATTAAAAAAATTAATATGAGTGTTTGGGTCAATTTATGCGTATTACGACTAATCTCACGGGTTCTAAAGTTAACGATCATATAAACCTCCAATGACCATCATATGAGCAACCACGAACTCGAATCTGAAACCACAGAGGGAATAAACCCCTTAGTTTCAAATTCTTACCACTTAACCACCACCTAGATCGTTCCCAAATGAAATTACTTAAAATCCAACAATAATGATAAAAGAGGAACAACATCAAAAAAAAAAACCTTCTTAATGATAATAATAAAAATATCATTAGCTAACCTAAAATAGCATAGATTAAAAAAAAATTACAAAAATCTTCTTTGATTTGAATTTTACTTTTTCTTTATATTTTTATAAATTATATTTTCTATCTTTTAATTTATATATTTAATAACAATTTACATTTCAACCATGCATTTTATTTGGATCTGTTATTAATCTAGAATATAAAATGCAATTTATAAAAATACAAATAAAAAATAAAATTTAGATGAGACATTTTTATAATTAAAAAAAAAATCATTAGCCAATCGGACAACGCGGGGAGATCAGGAGCTGGGAACAATAAACAAAAGTACAAAACTACATTAAAATAATAACCAATACCTTTAATCTCAACCTGTTAAATATTTTTTTCAAGATGATTCAATCGACTTCTAATTAATGATAAAACCTGTTAAATATTTATTTATTATATGAATAACTTATAAAGAAAAAGGGTATAGGGTTTTTTTTTTCTGACTTTGTCAGCGACGGCTTTAGCATGAAAAAAGAGAGTGTATATATATAGCTAATTAATGGTTAGTGTGAGGGAAGGCCGGCGACAAGGGTTGTTAGATTTTTTTAGTCCTCTGTTTATTCCTTTCTTTCCCTTTTTGCCCCCCCTTACTGTCCACATTTGCTCTATTTAGTATTTACACTAGCACCAAAGGCCCTCGTCTCCGCTGCTTCTTTAACCTTCCAAAACCTTCCTTCCGTGTGCATCCACTCATTTATTTTATTATTTTTATTTAATTTTTTATAATCTGAAATATTCAGAATAGTGTATATATATTATAACTAATTTTTAAATTTATAGTGTACATATATTATAATTAATTTTTAAATTTATTAAATACTCTGTAAATTTAATAAATAATTAAAATATCATGAAAATAACAAGCATAAAAATTTAAATTTAAATATAAAAACAAAGAATTCCCTATTAAAATTGCTAAGCCACGACCTCCATTACCTCAAGTACTATTGTTTTTATTTTTGAATTGCATGGAGGTGGGGTCTTCAAATGCCAAATTGATCCCATCCTTTCCTCAATTACATTATACTCACAAATAAAATTTTATTGATTTTCTTCTCATTAATTATTTTTCTTTGAGTTTTTGAAAAGTTCGTTAACATGAAAATGATTCCAAAAATACTCGATAACTAGGAAATGATTGAAGATTAGCCTTTATCTCTTGGTGCTCGGGCAACCTTTTCCTGGCGCAATCCTTTTCTTTATCTCAAATGTATTATTTAGAATATTTTTGCTTTTTGCTTTTTATTTTTGTTTTGTTTTGTTCTCAACAGAGGACTCACGAGGCCGCACGGTTTTTCTCTTTTCCTTCTTCATTAGAAAATCTTTGTGTGTCTACGGGCTTCTATATAGATATATCTTTATATTGATTAAAAAAATAAGGAAAGAAGTTAGGAAAGCCTCTATATTTTAAATTGAATTCAATCCCGTTTGCAATGATATTAGATTTCTTTGTATAAATTTTGATAAAGTAGTGAAAATTTTAAATTGAATTGATTTTTTATAGTTGTATCTTAAATTTACGAAGTTACTAAGCCACCATATTGATGGAATAACTCTCACATTAATAATTAGATTTAAAACAACTATAAAAAAATTAGTGCTCTTGTTTTTCAGTGATCTACCCTTTATTTTCCGCTTTAAAGATTTTTTTTCTATTTGTAGACTAGTACTTATGTGTTTTTTTCTAACACGAAGTTTGTTCTTGATTTTGCGACTCGTGACCCATCACAAACCAACTTCTTATTTTTATAGTTACAGAAGAGCACTACATCTAATCTAGTCTTGATGGTATCCTTCATCTTCTCCTTCACATCCATGATGATATTGAAAATGTTCTCAAACACGTTCTTTTCAATGTGCATGACATCAAGGTTATGGCGGAGAAGATTGGTCTTCCAATAAAAAATCTCGTAAAAGATACTCCGCTTCACCCAGTTATGGGTCAAGCCAAAACTAGGAAACTTCTACTTACCTAATTGGAGACCAAACACAATGTCATCGTACTCTAACATAACATTAAGCAATTTTTCACTAGAATGATACGGGGGTGCAACATCCTTTTCAACTCTACCAACAAAGAAATCATTTATGTTCTTTCTATACCTGTGATTCGGCAGCAGAAAACAACGATGACAGTCAAAAAAAGAAGTTTTACCCCTATTTGTTAACATGAATGTCTTGTTATTCTCTATACAATATGGACATGCTAGCTTTCTATACGTGCTCTAATAAAAAACCATTCCATAAGCTAGGAAATCATTAATAGTCCACATCAAAGCCGCTCTCATAACAAAATTATGTTTCCTCGAGATATCGTAAGTCAAAGCTCTAGAGGACTATAATTGCGCTAACTCATCAATCAACAATCGAAGAAAAACATTTATATTCTAACCTGGACTGCTCAGACCTGGTATGACCATAATTTATATTCTAACTTGGACTGCTCAGACCTGGTATGACCATAAATAAAAACATGAACTTCGGCCTCATAGACATCCCCGGTGGCACGTTATAAACCATCAGTATGACTAGCGAACAAAAATAAGGAGCAACAAATGACCCGAATGGGTTGAATTCGTCTGTACACAACCTAAGATGCATGTTTCTTGATTTAGTTGAAAAGTGAGGATGCACACTGTTAAAGTGTTTCCAGGCTTCAACGTCAGAAGGATGCACCATCACTCTATCAACTGCATAATGTGATTGGTGTCATGTCATATGCTCAGCAATCCTTGGTAACATGAATAACCTCTACAATTTAGGTGTGATTGGGAAATATCTAAATTTTTTATATACCACAATAGTCTTCCCTCTACTAGTTATGGGTTTGTAATGGGAATGCCCACATGTTATGTACTCAGTCAGCTCAGCATTTTCAAGGTAGTATAACATACAGAAGTTAAGGCATATGTCAATTTTCTAGGATCCTAAACCAAGAAGTTTCATCATGGACTTAGCAGCATAGAAGTTTTCTTTCAGGCTATTCCCTTTAGGTAAAATGCTTTTCACTCATTCGATAATCTTATTATAATCGGCCTTACTCAACTCGTGATCTGACTTGATAATAAACACCTATGCTACGACTGATAATTTACTGTGGTTCATGCAACCATCCCATAATTATTCGTCAGAATCTTTCAACATATCAAAAAACCTTACTATATTTGCATTAGGTTCTTCTTCTACGATTGGATATTCACAAACATTACCTTCATTCATTCTCATTGCATCCATAACCATATTCCTGTAAAGATTATTATTCTTGTTTCCAACTCCATGCATGTTGCTAGCACTAGAAGTTAACCCAACCACCCTTTCTATCATACTCTCATTAGGAACAAATAGTTCTCCGTGTACATATCAACACAGGTAATCCTCCATGAACCCTTTGGTTAGAAGACGCATCGTTACAACATCTTGATGTAAAAACTTTAAATTTTTACACTTCTTGCATGGACACTTAATATCGCACATTAGTAAAATTTGCATAGACACTTAATATCGCACATTAGTAAAATTTCTTGGGATAGATGTTACAAAATTAATAAAACCCCAAACACCGTTACAATAATTCATCCTCCACAATCCTTGAGGTGAGTCCTGATACATCCATGAAAGATTATCCATGATTTCTATTGAACCTTTATAAAATATAACAAAAATATTAGTTTTCCCTAACATTATCCAATAAACTAAAAAACACTTATGTTAAATATTCATTATCAATTATCAACTATCAACGTTCATACAAGTTTATACATATATAAATTTATAGAAATCACAACTTTGCAATATAATTGATAACAATTAAAATGGACCCATTAAACAAGCTATTATTTATTTCATTACAACATATCTAATTCGGTGTAATTCAAACAAAATTTCAACAATTTCTAAACAAATATAATTTGATAAAATCTAAAACAAACTATAACAACCATAAAATTATACATTCATATTACAAGTTTCTTTGACAAACAACAATCAAACAAACACAGATGTTAACAAAATATATATACTAAAAAAACAATAAAATTCATATTTAAATGTTAAAACTAAAAAGGATAGATTTAATTATAAAAAATGATAAAATCTATAAGAACAGATGTTGTGACTATGTACAAAAGTATAAGAAACTTGAATGTTTATGTTGAGAAGAAAGGAGAGTTGGGATGGGTGGTTGGCTGTAGTTTGAGAGGGGAAAGGTGAGATGGGGAAGAAAAAGGAGAAACATAGGAAGTGAGTGTTGACAAAGTGGATATATAATGGCTTTTAACGATGAAATCATCGTCGATATACTCATCGGTGATTCCAGCGATGGCAGTGCCACATCGCTGTACGACTATACCGTTTTGAATTTATCAGTATTTTCATCGGTAACATCGTCTGAAAAATCCACATCATTGTATAATTGTAACTTTTCAAAAAAAAAACTATATCAGCCGTCGGTGATATGCAACTTTTTAAAAAAACTATATCAGCCGTCGGTGATATGGCTGGTATATACCAACAGCATATGTCTGATGGTATATATTGTCTGTATCATCAACGACTGTTATTTGTCAGTAAATACTGATAGATTTTTAAATGAAATTATTTTCATCAATAAATATTCCTAATAAAAAAAATTTGATCAATAATTTTGTTGATTTTTTCTGATTTTCTAGTAGGGTGTAGACCCATGATCAATAATAAAACCATAACCAAATATTAGTGATTTAAATTTATTTTTTTTCATGATAATTCAATCGACTTCTAACGATAAAATCTGTAAAATATTTATTGGTAGCCAACTGTCCATAGGACCAAGGGCCCTCGTCTCCACTCCTTTAACCTTCCAAAACCTTCCTTTCGTATTCATCCACTCATTTATTTTATTATTTTTATTTTTGAATTGCTTGGAGGTGGGGCCTTCAAATGTCAAATTGATCCCATCCTTTCCCCAGTTGCGTTATACTCACAAACAAAATTGTATTGATTTTCTTCTAATTAATTATTTTTTCTTTGAGTTCTTGAAAAGCGCAATCCTTTTCTTTAGCTCCGGGGGGAAACGGCTTGTTTTGTTTTGTTCTCAACAGAGGACTCACGAGTTCATTAGAAAATCTTTGTGTGTGTACGGGCTTCTATGTAGATATATACTTTTATTGATAAAAAAAAAAAGTTAGGAAAGCTTCTATATTTTAAATTGAATTCAATTCCATTTACAATGATATTAGTTTTCTTTTTATAAATCTTGATAAAGGCATGAAAATTTTAAATTGAATTGATTTTTTATAATTGTGTCTTAAATTTATGAAATTATTAAGCCACTAAGTTGATGGAATAACTCTCATGATAATAATTGGATTTAAAACAATTATAAAAGAAAGTAGTGCTTGTTTTTCAGTAATCTATCCTTTATTTGCCGCTTTAAAGATTTTTTCTCCTTGCTTTTCTCTTCTCTTTGTTCAAACAATCTAAGATTCAGGCTATCAAAATATATAATGAATAAATCACCGATAAGCCATGTAAGCCTATAAAAAAAACATAAAAATAATAATCAATCAACTAAGTTTTTATGATTTTTGTTATTATTCAAAAATATTATTTTATTTATTTTATAATTCCTGTATTTGGAATATGAGAGATAAACTCGTTAGGTTGTCAATTAGCTGTAATAACAAGACCATAAAAAACAAAACCACAAAAAAAAGTTTCAATGAGCTTCATCTAAATATGGTGGAAAAATTAGATTGATTTTGGTTTTGATTTTTTTTAATTTGATTGATTTTTGTTTTTTTAAGCGATTTTAGTTGTTAAGTAGCTTATATAGATTTTTATAATGTTTTAGATAAAAATAAGTTAAAAAATAGATTATTAAACCAAACCCTCCCCATTAATTTTTTAAGTCAATCATAGTAATGACTGAATTTTGAGCAACAACATAGCAAATAACTTGTAGACTAGTTCAAAAGACAAAGGAAAAAAAATAAAAACAAAAATGCCTCCTTATTTTTTTATAAAAAGAAATAATTAATACCTCCTTATTTTTATTTAAATTTCAACTAATACACTCTCTCTGATTTTTTAAATTTTCTAGTTTATATTTTTAAATAGTAGTTTTTTTAAAATTATTGTGTATTATTATAATGAATAAAAGAGATTATTATACTTTATATTTATTTTGTTATCACATATTTGATATAAATAAAATTTATTTGCATGATGTGTTTTTAAAAATAAAAATCATTTGTTCTTGATAAAAAAAATACACTCTCAAATAAAAAAAATGCATAAATTAAAAGGAGTTATATCAAAAGTTAGGGTGGAATATATGTATATTTCTATATTCAGTCGTTTTTGTTTTGAAAAAGAAAAATTAGTTTTCATTTAAGAATTATAATTAGAATTGACATCTCTTTTATATAATTTATCAATTCATATATATATTTTTTATTTTATTAAATTTAAATAACATCTTTACATTTATCAATAAAACAAAAATCATGATATAATACAACTCATTGATAATTTTGACACATGCTTGAGGCGACATTTGCTCGGGTGGCAAAAGGAGTGTGAATGTCTAAATTTGGCGCAATCCACTTTGTTTGCTCTGCTACTGAGAACCCAGATGATTCTTTGAAGCCCACCAACACTGAAAAGGCAGAGTAAAAAACAAGATGCTAGCTAGTGGTCTCTCGACCTTATGGGGCAGTATCCTTTTCTGTCTTAAGCTGCATCCATGTGATTATTCCTGCAACTTTCGCTACATCACTAGTTGCCATTGTCAATTATTAGCTACAAGGTTGGCAGTAATGATTTTTATTTATAGTATTTTTCTTTTTTATTTTTCAACATTTATTTTTGACATTAACCCAAAAATACTTTAAAAATAATTTAAAACAAATAAGCTTGAAGGGATTAACCAAAATTTAATATAGGTTCATTTTAAATTAAACAGCCGGTGCTTACATGCACATATCTATTAGGAAAGAGTTCAAAACATAAGTTAATTTCAAATTTATAAGATCAAACGAGACCAAAGATCATTTTTATATTTTGAGCATATATACACTCCTTTTTAAACTAGTGATTGAGATCCAAACCATAAGTAATCCTTTCATTAAACAAATAAATTTAGGTTAAATGTGTAAAAATTGGTACAAAAGTCCTCCTATCATTTGTTAAATTCTAAATTAAATTTCTCCAAATCCTATAAAACCAAGAAAAAATTAAAATCTCTCGATGAAAATTAAAATAATCCTCAAAAACAAAGTAGGGCAGCACAACATTTAACATCTACCAATGCTGCCATCTAAGGACTTGGATGGCTATCGAATTCATAATTACAACACAAAGTACAGAGATAATGTTATGAGTGTAGAGCCCTTGAAAAGGACAATCCTGGCGATTTTGAGTGAAATCAATCAAAGAGCAAGCCTTGGAAGCAAAGATTCTTAAGGAAATGTGTAATACATGTGTTGTTGTTGTTTAGTTATGGGAGTTGAGCGGTCAACTTTTGTTTCCTTATGCAGAGTTGAGGAAAATTTAGTGATTGGACATTTACTCAGTAAGTAAGAGTTTTGTCATGAAGGAGTGATGCCCTCATGTCACTTCATCACACGTACTAGCTGGACATGGTTGTCCCTTTCATCATGTGATCAATTATTACACATTTTAATTCTTCTCCTCAATCAATATATCCGTCATTATATATTACAAAAAATAACCCTAAAAACATATAGTGATTTTTTAAAAATTATCAGTTAAAATATTATAAATTTTAAGATTATTAAAATTTTATATAGTTATTAATATTAAAAACTATAAAATTAATCGATATATATATATATAATGATTCTTTTTAATAGCTTTGACTGGATTGCTTTTATTTTTTTTATTATAATAGTATTATTATATTAAAAAATAATATAAATTATATTTTTAAATTTTATTTAATAATTTAAATTTTTAGATTAAATTAATTTATTAATATGATATTATAATTTTAATGACTAAATAATTATAAATTTAAAATTTTTTATTTTTATTAATTTAAAAAAATAAGTATAAAATAACATGAACTTATATAAATTTAAAATTTTTATTTTTTTAAAATAATATATTTAAAAATAATATAAATTTATATAAATTTAAAATTTTTATTTTTTTTAAATAATATATTAAAATTTTATTTAATAATTTAAATTATTAAATAGAATTGTTTCATACTTGAGTGGCAAACTATAGTGGCTTATGAATGTTGTGTCGTCTAGATTTGTGTGCAACTTGCCTGCTGTTAATTGGAGTTGCGAGAGGGCAAACATCCATTACTTCGCTAGCTTTGTGTGCCTGTCGTCTTTGAACATGCACATAAAATGCAAAACAAAGCAGAACCCGCAGTTTTGTTTGTCAACTCCTCCTTGCCTCGCTTTTGAATGATATCGATTTAGAGTAAAAAGAATCTAGATATTTCTTATTAATATAAATCTAAATATTGAAAAAACATACATTGGCCTTAGACTGCTAGAAACATTCTGCTATATATGTTGGTGTTTTTTGTTTCTATGTAATAATTTAGGAAGTAACAATTTTCAAAAAAATAAATAAATTAATGGCTCTCCATAATCAACCTGGAAATATCAAGGAAGCGTGGGTGTTTGTTTTTGAGATTAAAGTTGAGTTTTATGTATGAAACCCACAAAAAAGCTTGAAAAAATAAGAACAATTAGTTTTTATAATTAAGTTTTATGATTAATTAAATTTAAATTGTTTTCAATCCCAATCACAACTTTTAAAATAAACATACTATCTAGTGAACATAAATAAATAGTAATAACTGCACGATCATGTACCAAAAAAATATTAAGAATAATCATGCATCTACAAAAAAAAAAAAATCATTTACAATCAAAATCAGGGGGGTTTACAAGTTTTGGTAATCAGTCTCGAGTCTCGATTCCTCTTCCTCCACACAATCAAAGGACCAAAAAAAAAAGAAAGTCATTTCAAAATAGCTTCCAACCTGTTATGTGTCTTGCAAGTCAATGCTTAGGGTATCAAGTTTGTTTTAGAACAACTCAATCTTATCCTAGTTTTAACAACTTTGTATATTCTTGCACCTGATATCATCATACCTTTTTTTTCAATGATGAGAAAACGATTTTTATCTTAAAGGTGGGAAAGGTCATTAACTAGTATTTATGAAGTGTTTGTCATTTAATATTATATAATTGCTATAAAAAAAACTCTAATTCATTTATAAAATTTTAAAATAAACAACGGATTATACAAAAAAAATACTATTATATTAAAATAAGTTACATAATACAAGTTGCATTGATAATCTTATTTTTTATTTTTAATAATTTATTATGCATAATCTATCACTGATCTATTTATATGGAATATAATGATTTTGTTTCAATGAGTTAAACCTTAATGGATGATTCAAGCCTAATTGTTTTAAGATTTAGATTTTTTTTTTCATTTTTAGTTGTTATCCTTTAAACACCCAATGAATGGACAACTTTGAAATTGGTTTAAACCATATCAATGAATAATTAATGGATTTATGTTAAGCTCACCAAATCAAATTCAAATCCTAAGAAAGGTATATATATAATACCTTGATAAGGTTCATCTATTCCATATAACATTTAAATTTCACTCATAATATATGAGGTTGTTATGTCTCAGTTCTTTCAAGAGAATCTAGTAATAATTTTGAAATTCTTTATTGAACTTTAATCTTGACAATAACCCTTTTTAGGATTCATTTGCCACTTACATGAGTTATTTAACATCCATCTTTAATTTAAAACTATTATTTAGGTTTCCTCTCATAACAATTATTAGTGGACCTTCTTATTCCTTTTCTTCGTTAAAAATACATAAAAATCTTGTTTTACAAACCAATACTTCTATTTTGATGAATATTAAAATTAGATGTTTATTTATTTCTTTAAAAAGAAAAGGAAAAGGAATTGCCCCTTTCAGGGTGGAAGGCCATGGCTATGTAGAATTCATGTTTCTTAAACTCTAAAAATAAATAACAAAACAGACTTTATCTTTTAGAGTTTTTCCTTTATAGAAAAACAAAACATTAATTATTACTCTTCTTTGATGTCTAAGGCAATGACCTATATAAAGTCCATTTACTTTAGACACTTAAAGTGAATAACCTAGCCATTTAATGTATAAAATTTTAAGCAAAACTAAAATGGGCTCATTAATTTTTAAAATATAAAATATCTATCAAATGAGCTTTTAATATGGGTCAAACTCAATGGGCCTTGCAAACTAGTTCCACAACCCATATGTATTAGGAGACTGATTTTAAAGCTTTTTATGTTTCATAAACAAAACAAATTGATAAAACAATATTGTTTGAACATACACAATATTGTTTGAACATACTTGGAATAGAAGCATCATGTTGGAACAACATACAAATGACTAAGAACAAAGTAAATGCAAAATAAAAATATTTATTATATTTTGGCACCTAAACTTTGAAAAGAAAGAGAAAACAACTTAAAAACAAAATTTTGAAGTGACTCAACTTGGGAATGTATAGATTTTTCAAAATATCTACCTTGGTTGGATTGTGACTATACTTAACTCGTAGGAAAAATAGTTTAAATTGAAACTAAAAGTATTGAAAATATAAATATGATAATAATAGGGCATAAAAATACCGAACACAAAATCGACAGTAGCAAGCATTCAAGCAATATAAGAATAGTAAAATGGAGTATCTATATTTTCTAATGTATTATCAAACTATTTCATAAGCTTATCCTTAATCATTATTAGTTTTAAACTTTTACAAATGTGTCATGAAAGGTGAATAACAGGCTCACAATTTAGTCAAGCTTTGAAACCAAAAACACGCTTATAAAAAGACAAAGATTATTGTACTATATCAAAATATACTAAAAAAATAACTCAAACTAAACCAAAAAGTAGAATCAAATTCATCCAAGAAAACACACATCAGGTATATCATATGGCAAGCTTAGACATATTACTCATACATCAAAACTATACATAACCATATAGGAAGCAACAAGCAACACATTACATATATATTTTAAAGAAAAATATTAAAAAACAAACATAACAAAACATAGGAATGATTGTAACAAAGGTATACCTAAAATAAGATAGAGACAGTTTAAATCGACTGAACAAGCAAATAGGGCTCCTAGAGTTTTTCAAACTCAAATCTTATAATCAAATAGTAAACACTCATGATATCATCCCATAATTCCCAAAACCTAGAAACCTCTAACGATTTATTTATACTAATTTCTCTCTTTGATATTAATTTTCTCTTTATTATTGTTTCCTCTTTAGTAACAATTTATTTATACTGATTTCTCTCTTTGATATTAATTTTCTCTTTATTATTGTTTCCTCCTTAGACCCTAAACTAAAGTCTATATATATAGGGACGAAGGGATATACTTAACTCATGAAACCAACCAAAAGTCGACCTTAGGATCACTAGTTTAGAATTTGAACCGACAAATAGCACAACAAATATAAGACATCTTAGCTAGCAGGTTACTACAAGAGCATAATAGCTTTCTTGTATAGAATAGTGAAATTATCATTAGAAAAAAATTACAACCTAGCCATATCTTTCTACTCAAAACATATAAGCCAACTCAAATGATACCAACAATTCGAGGAACCAACACCAAAATTAGCCTAAATGATGCCTAAATAGGCAAACCAATAGAGATTATGTTTCAAGGTCTACAAGGAAGGAGAAGGCAAATGGTTGAGATTTAAAGATGAAAGTGGCTAAGGTTTTAGGTCAATTTCTAAGGGTTAAAGGAGATAAAGAACATTTAGTATATATATTAATCGTGTGAAATGTCGGTATTTGGCATGGTCAAAGTTTGGTCAGGTCCCCAAATATGTGCTTTTTTTAGTTAATACCCTTGAAGTTTTGGTTTTTAAATCATGCCCATAAATTCAACTAAATAATTAAAAGTATTCAATTGAGTCCCTGGATAAAATTAAAAATAAACTCTTAATTTCTTTACTTTTCAAAAAGGCCCTTAGATTTTAAAATTCTCATTAATTAAAATTAGTATTAGTTATAAAAAATTTAATGAAGTCCTTGATTGAATTAATAGAACCTCACAGGCTATGCCAGGTTCTTAATTTTAGTCCTTGGTTCTTTAATTTCTATAATTGTAACTCAAATCAATTACATCCTTAAAAAATTCATTTTGTTGAATCGAAAATATAAGAAGTTTTTGTCTAGTCAACCTCAAATGTATTTTCAGAATTTTTTTCATTTGAAATGTTTTTTTAAAGTATTTTTTATTTAAAAAAATTGAGGGGTAAATGATTTACTATTCTAATTTTAACTATAATTGTCATACTCAGCTCATGATCTAACCTAATTTGGGGTCTAGAGCATTTGGTTGCCTACTCAAACATTTTGTTTAAAACATCATTTTAGTTTTTTTAATTCATTAAAGTTTACTTGTCTATATGTTATCAAGGTTTGAGAGAAGTGAAAATGATACTTGATTTCAATACCATGTTTGGAATAGTTAAAAAGAAATGAAATGAAATTTTTTAATATTTAATACTTTTATTTTTAAGATAAAAACAAATAATAATTAAAATAATTGATTCATCAATATTGTGGTAGCTAAAATAGTAGAAGTAATTGTGATGATAAAGATAAAGGTGATAACAAAGAAGAATTAGAAATAATAGACAGTGGTAGTAATAATATTATTGTAAGAATAACAATATTTTTTAAAAAAAAGGTTGATGTCATCATCACAATAAAAAAAGAAGAGTTAATAAAAGAGAAATTATAGATAATGGAGAAAGAAATAAAAGTGGTGAAGATAGTGGAATAGTGGTGATGTAATAATAATAATAATAATAATTTATTTTAAAATATCTTCATCACCTACCACTATTATGATAATGGTTAAGGTATTGGTGATTGTGGTAGAATTAGTTGAGTAAAATTAATATCTTGTTCTTGAAAAAAAATTATTCTCACTTCCCAGTTTTATTCTCAACTCTATCATTAGAATAGAAGTTTTGTCTTCATTCCCCCATTTCCATTCCTTATTACTAAACAATATCTTAATGATTTTATAATATTTTGTTAAAACTCTAAGAAAGTTGAGTGAAATATCCAAGAAGAATAGAGGACTTCCCCTTACTCGAGCCATTTTATAGTTCTCGTTGAACAAATAAAAAAAATAAAAGAGCTTACAATCTTTTGTTAAAAAATAAATAAAATAATTTACATGAAATAATATTGTCAAACTAATGAATTTGTAATTTAACATGTCCTCCTCGCTTAATAGGTTGCTCCAAGCTTTTTTATTGCAACCAGAAAAAAAAAAACAAAATTTAAGAAATGTTTTATCCCCACTCCTCTTGTCAATAGTCATAACTTTTCATTTTTTATTAAAATCAGATAGATTTTAAGATAAATTTTATATGATAGTGTTTTAGCACAAGAAACATATTATTTTCTTCAATTTTAATTTTCTTTTATCTTTTATCAAAATTCATCTTAGATGACGTTGCTCCATCTTTTACATTGTTATCGTGTTGTGTAGTTTCTATTGGTTCAATAACAAAGTAACTCCTAGCCATTTTCATAGCCTAATTTTTACTTTACTTTGAAAAAGAAAAAGATTTGAACCAAAACATTTTACAAAAAAAATATAGATAGATTGTTAAAAAATGATTAAAATACAAAAAGATTTAGAGAAATAAAAGAAACAAAAAAAAATAATTAGGATAAAATCAAAAAAATAATGAATTTCTAAAACCAATTAAGATAGATAAGTACAAAAAAAATCAAGAGTAATTTTGAGAGATAATTAGAGGCTTAACTGAAAAACAAATTAAAATTGATAGTCAAATTGACTGAAAATAAAAAAAAATGACCAAGGATCAAAATAGAAAAATCACTCAAATTTAGAGGTCTTATTAATTCAATTGGGGACTTAATTGAAAAGAAACATTATAATTTAGAGTCAATTTGAGCACAATTAAAAGAATTAAAGGACTGTTGATCAAAATGGGAAAATTATTGAAATTTGGTGGTCATATTACTTTATTCATAGGTGTAATCAAAGAGAAGAATTGAGATTCAAGGTATAATTGACTAAAAACCCAAATTAAAAAGCAAATTGAAAAAATTATCAAAATTAAAAGACTATTTTTAAAATAATTATAGGAGAAACTATGAAGAAGTTGAGAGAAAAAGGATGAAATTGGTTAAATTTAAAAATTAAAAAGCTAAAAATTGAATTGTAAAAGATGACAATATAGAAGGATTGTTTTAAATGTAATTGGGGGATATTAAAAGAAATTATGAAATAAAGTCAATATTAACAAAAACAAATATAGAAATTCAAAATTCAAGGACCATAGTGGAAAAGAAAAATTAAAAAAAGGCATAAATAAAATGATGTGTTTCACAAACAAAAATCTTAAAAAACCAAAACAATATCATTTTGGCAAAGCTAAAACAACCCTTTATTCTCCATCATGCATTCATAACCCCATAAATTTTGTTTTTTTTTCTTCTTATCTTTGCATGTTTTGGTTGGAACCTTAGACAACTCTCTCTCTCTCTCTCTCTCTCTTGCCTCTTATAAATGCTAACAAAAATAATCATCACCTCACTTACATATGTAATTCATAATAAACACCAAAACTTGTTACATTATCGCTTTGAAATGGCTAAAAAGCTTTGCCAAACTAGATCATGTGTGTATAAAATGTACACTAATGGTGAAGGGTCAAAATCATCCCATGAAAACCAAGGGACATGATTGTTCCATCTAGAAAGGTTCTAAGACCTTCCTCTTTGTCTTTAAATAAAAAGCATGGTAAGGACAAAAAAATATAATTTAGAAAGAGAATGTCATAATATAAAAAGAAAGAGAGAAGAAAGACAAATTTGTGCTAAGGGAAGAAATGATAAAAGAGAAAGACAAAGGAAAAAAAAGAGAAAACTAAACTTAAACCTTATAAAACCTGAAATTGATAAAAAGAAAAGGTGGTCTTTTGAGTCTGAAACTAGTTTGTTTTGAACTAAAGAGCTTCAGAAGGAAAAGAAAAGGAATACAAGAAGAAAAAATAAAAAGATAAGATGCTAAAAATGAATAGAAAAAGGTACATGAAGCTAGAGAAAGAAAATTATCCAAAACACATCATCATGGCCACACAACCATTGTTATTGCTATTATAAGCCACCACGGCTCCTCCCAACTCATCTAAAATCACCTTTAATGTAATTCATAACCCCTCTTCCCTCTTTTTCTTTCCCTAGTGTTTTGTTTGGGATAGTTTCTTATGTGTTTTGGTTTTTCCTTGGAGATAATGCATGAATGCAAACCTATGTTGTTAGGGTTTAGTTGGGCTTAATCTAGATTTTGTATGTTTTTAATTAAAAGAAATATAAAAAATTAGTTATTTTCTTAGAAAATAATACAAAATAAAAATTTTAAATTTATTAGGGTTTTCTTATGTGAGAATCAAATTTTTATGTGGTTTTTTTAAGAAAAAATATAACCAATTATGATTTTTCTTGCTTGCTTAGAAGATAATGCATGAATAAAAAGCTTTTTTGAAGATTTTTTAGGATTTTGTTTTTTTTTTATCTAGGGTTTGTTAGTTAACAAAGAATTAGTTTGAATGGAATTTCACATTTTAACTCTCTTTAGGTTAATCTTAGGCTTTGTCAAACTTGAATTGATTGTTGTTAATAATAAATCCATGAAATCTTCTCTTCTTAGGGATTCATGTCAAAACTTATCATTAAAAAATAAATAAAAAAATATTGAAATCTCCTATTTTAAGTATTACCATCAAAACGTTTTTTGAAAATAAAAAAAAATCAATGAAATCTTTTATTTTTAGGGATCCACGTCAAAATTTTCTTTTAAAATGAAAAAATTAAATAAATCTCTTATTTTTAGGGATTCGTGTCAAACTTTTTGTCCAAAAACCAACATCGACAAAATCTACTACTTTTCAGGATTAAAGTCTTTACTTTCAAAATGAAAAAAGAAGAAGAAAAAGAAATGTTCTATTTTTATGAATTAGTGTCAAAATTTTCATTGCAATCCAAAAATTCATAAAATCTTCTATTTTTAAGGATTTACATCAAATCTTTCATTAAGAGATTAAAATCAATGTAATCTTTTATTTTTAGGAATTAACATCAAATATTTCATTAAAAGGTTAAAATTGATGAAATCTTTTATATTTCATTCAAATGTTTCAACAAGTTTTCATGTCTTTTTAAAAGCAAATGTAATAAAACGAATCATAAATTGGCTTATAGAGAAATTTATGTAATTAATAATTAATACCTTGCTAGAGTAGATTTAGGATTAGACAAATAATAAAGGTAACCTTTTGTTTGAAATGATATGATAGGAGTGACAGTGATGTGATAGGAGTGACATTGATTTTTTCTTAAATATAAGTTATAATAACTTATTATCTGAACTTTTCATATCAATGATTATTTTAGGATTTATAGTTTCTTTTAATTACCAGGTGATGACTCCATTATTTTTATTTTCCTTGAACAATTACAAGTGTGCTTTTACATGTTTTTTAGACTAATTATGTTGATGACATGTTATGTTGTAAAATTATATCAAAATTACACAAATATTCTTATAATGTGTATACTAGAAAAATGAGAAATATAAAGATAAAAGAAACATCTAATCTAAGTGATTTGGTTAAATTTACTACATCCATGAACAAAAATTGATTAAAATTCTAGTATATCAAATAGGAGGAATACAAACACAAAAACATTGAATCCAAACTCAAAACCCTAAATTTCATAAAAAGCACTAAGAAAAACATGCAAATCTTGATGGATAATAACTCATACATAAAAGAAATAATTCGCAAAAGCTCTTTAATCCCAAAGTTTAAATATATCTTTTTAAATAAATTGAGTCAAGTCAAGCTTATATCAAGTTTGGCTCATTTAGATTGCTTAATAAAATGAAAAACAAGTTAGGTTTAAACTTTGACACATCTCTTATAACCTAAACTAATTCTTTTTCATAAAATATACAACAATCAAACATGACAAAATATACAAAAATAAATATAAAACTTTTTTATATCCCAAGGTTATATTTTTTTCCTAACTTATTATAGCTATACTTCAATTACATTATATATATATATATATATATATATATATATATATGAAGCTTTTAATAAGGCAAATTTAGCTAAGTTGAAGCCCAACTCATTTATATAACAAGCTTTAAAATTAAGCTTAAATAAACTCATTATACCTTCACAACTAAGTTTGAACCAAGTTATTAATAAATAAAGTTTCGACCACCTTGACTTGTTTGTAAACCTTGCTTATAAGTCTAATTGAGCTCACTTGTAAGATTTAATAAGACAAAGTTAGCTAATATAAAGCTCAGCTTATTTATATAACAAGCTTTAAAAATAGACTTAGCTCATTTATATAACAAGCTTTAAAAATAGACTTGTATAAGCTCATTATGCATTCACAAGTTTGAATCAAGTTATTAATAAATAGAGTTTTGAGTAGCATAGCTCATTTGCATAGCTACTTAAAATCTCACAATCTCCTTTAAGGAACTCAAGGAAATTAAGATTTAGTTTTCTTTTTTAAAGCTCTTTTAAATGAAAACAAAAAATAAAAAAGAGTTCTTTTAATTTTAATGGTAATAACTTTGCTTTAACCTAGAATTCTTCATCTCATTTTATTGTCCTTGAAATTGATGTAACATAAAGAGATAGTAACCTTAATCATGTGATTGAATGACTATAATTGCATGGGAATTGTTAAGGTATGTGTGGGATTTATCAAAAGTTCTATAAACCTCCTATACAATGCAAGTGTTATCATAATATTCTTCATCTTGATTTAAATTGAACCAAGTAAGAAAAATGGTAGTAAAAATATTTCTTCATCTTTTTTTTCTTAAAAAAATTAAGGGTATTCAACTATTATAACCATTAAGCAAGTTCAAACTGTGATAGAATTTGACATCAAAGAGGGAATTTCTTAATATAACATGCATAATTCAATTTTTCTTATCAAATGCTATATAGTTAACATAAAATATCAAATTTTAATCATCCAACATCCTATATAATTAACATAAAATATCAAATTTTACTTATCAAATGCACCTATCATGCATAATTCTATTTTTCTTGAACTTTGATAAATAAAATATCAAATATATCAAAAACAAAAAGCTCTTTTCCATATGCCTTGACCATATATGTCATAACCTATTACTTTTAGGTTTTTTTTTTTAGAGAAAGAAACAACCATTGCATCTATAATAAGCTAATCATATAAGACATAAATGTTTTCATCTTGCTTTACTCATATTGCAACAAAAGGCCTTTAATAACTCTCAAACTCCATCTTTAATAAAGTACTTAATTAAAAGGCTAGGAAAAGTATTTTTAAAAAAATTAGAAATATGTTAAACATTGCACAAACTTCTCACCACATCATATATCATATATTTTGACTCAAATAATTCCTACCTTATTTCATAAATTAAATTATTAGGTTTCATAACTTCACCTCCAATGACCTCATCATATATGGAGAACCAATCAATGTAGTTGAAACAAGATTTATGATTAATTTAGGAGGCTTGTGTAATGCAGTAGTCATCTCTTATATTTATATGAGTATGGATAGTTACTATGTAGCGCAAGGCACAATGTAACTCTATACTAGGAAAATACAATATTTCATAAACTATAACACATTCCATAATACACCTCCTCAAGCTGAAGGTAGTTGGTCCACTTGAAACTTGGATCGTAACTAGGCAAACGTAGTGTAAGGAAGCGACTAAGTAAGAACATCAGCTAATTGGTTTTTGGAGGGTATGAAGCGAATTTGTATCTCCTTTTTAGCAATTCTATCATGAATAGAGGGATAATCATCCTCAACATGTTTAGTACATGCATGAAACATTAGATTAGCAAATAAAAAGTAGAACCCAAATTGTCACACCAAATGATGGTAATAGAACTAGGAGAGAAGTATAAATCTAAAAGCAAATAATGAAGCCAAAGAACCTCAGCAATACTATCAGCTAAGGCCTTATATTCTAATTTAGTGAAGAAGTGAGCAACAGTGTGTTGCTTACCAGATTTTCCTAAAATGGGAGGGCTACCAAGAAAGATGATGGAGCAACCAGAAGATTTTCAATCATCAATACTCCTCGCCCAGTCAGCATCAATAAAGAGGAGCCTTGAGTAAGGTGAAGGCCAAAATAGGACGCACCTTTCAAGTACTGTAAAATACGTTTGACAGTAGCCATGACTCTTGGTAGAAGCATGCATAAACTAATAGACTTTGTTGACAGCAGCCATGGCTTTTGGTAAAAGCATGCATAAATTGACATACTTTGTTAACAGCATAACAAATTTCTAGTTTAGAAAATATAAGATACTGAAAAGCACCTATAATTTACCGATAACTAGTGAGATCTGAGCATAAACCACTAGGTTGTAGACTGACTTTTGAAACAAAAGTCAGTGTATCAACAAGTTTGTAGGATGACATATTAGCCCAACCAAGAAGATCAAGAGCATATTTGTATTGACTAAGCCATAGCCCCATGCTGGTGGGAGTTACCTTAATTCCTAAAAAATAATGAGCATAACCTAGATCCTAGAGTTTAAATTTTGAACTAAGCAAACTAATAAGGAGGCGAAGTAGAATAGAAGTATTACTAGTAAGTAAAATTTCATCTATATAGATAAGCAAATAGCAGATATCATGATTCATAATAGAATAACAAAAGAGGTATCAACCTTAAAAGCGCAAAAGCTAATCGACAGAAGAAAGTCACTTAGTCGTGTGTTCCAAGCCTACAAAGCTTGTTTTAAACCATAAAGGGACTTGTGAAGGCCATAGAAATGAGTGGGAAGAGTAGGGTCAATAAAACCTTTGGATTGTTGCATATAAACAACCTCCTGTAAGGAACCATTGAAGAAAGCATTATGTATATCAAGTTAACGAAACTACCAGTGGTTAAATACAACAATGGCAAGGATAAGTTGAATAGTAGTCGGCTTAACAACAAGACTGAAGGTTTCAGAGTAGTCAATTCCCTTATGTTAAGTGAAACTATGTAAAACCAAGTATGCTGTGTCACAATCAATATCACCATTGGCTCAACATTTGATTTTGTAAACCCAATAGCAACCACCAACATTCATGAAAGGTTCAAATGGAACCAAGTACCAAGTGTTATTGGCATATAAGTCTTCAATTTCAGATCTCATAGTAGCTAACACAAAAACCTATTAGCATTTTTGAAATTTAAAGATTTGTGATCAAAGGAACATGTTACCTGTAAATATGGCTGCAACAGAGAAATGAAGCTCAGATTGGTAAACTTGTGCTGTCAAGGACCTGATTGACATGGGCCGTTATGAGAGGGAGTAGCTGGAGAGATCAACACATAGATCTAAACCTAATGGAAATATAGCATGACACTATAAGCGTTGTTACTCATTTTTTAACCCCATGTGCTGGAGATGAAGTATACCTCTTTTAAATTGAATGTAGGAGTTTAACTCATGTTTGCTAGAAGATTAACAAAAGCAAAGAAAAAAATTGTTTTTTTGAAATCCTGTTTTGAGTTTTTTTTCTGCTCTCTTTATCCTTCCCTTTTGCTGCCAAAATCACCAGGTTTTCTTAAATTGATCAGGATCCTTCATAATATTAAATTCATTCTTTCTTTATCTGGTCTTTAAGGTTGGATAAATCCCTCAGAATTTGAATTAAAAAAATTGGTTCTACTCCTATCATAATTTTTTGTTCCAATTTAGGCTCTAATTTTGACTTGGTTTCATATGATATCTGACTATCCTAGCTATATTCTATCACTCATGACATGTTAAAAAATTGACCTACACCTTTATTGCATCCTAGGATCACAGTTCTTAAGGTAGACTTTTAGTTAGATTTTAATGCTCAGCATTGTCAAATCAAGAACCTTTTTGACCAACTAGATTACTGTCATATTTTGTTCTCTAAAATGATTTTATCTCACTTTGACTCCTTTATCAACGTTGTAGTCCTGGATGTGTAGAGAAATTTAGACTTTTGAATCACTTGATTTCGATATCAGAAGCTTAAGATATTGTAATCCTGGATGTGTAGATAAATTTAGGCTTTTGAATCACTTGATTTCGATATCAGAAGCTTAAGATATTCCCATTTAAATATCTAACATGAAAGAAGAGATTGATGCCATATGAAGGATCTTGGCCCGAGTTTTGCACTAAAAAACTCTATTTTCATCACAAATTTTATTAATTTGTTCTTAGGTCATACTCTCAGTCATTTCAGGATTCTCGACATTGTCAGTTTTTGAATTAGTTTAGGAGACCCTTTTTGATCAACCAGATCACTGTCAGATTCTATTCTCTAAAACAATTTTATCTCACTTCGACTCCCTTATCAAAGTTGTAGTCCTTGACGTATAAATCAATTTGGGCTTTTAAATCACTTGATTTTGATATCAGAAGCTCAAGATATTCCCATCTAAATATCTAGTGTGAAAGTAGGGATTCTTGCCATGAGAAGGATTTTTGCCCAAATTCGCATACTTGATTCAAGGGATTTTTTTTTACTAAGGACTGAATTGAAAAGTGCTAAAATGAGAGATTTAACTAAAGATTACAATGAGATGGAACCCAAAATTAATTACGTTGCATGCAGAACAAACTAATATTCTACATGCAACAAACCCGATAATACAAGCCCCGCTAGTTTTTCTCATCTTTGGTCCAAAGGCAACAGCTTGGAACACTTAGACTAGTTGTCAACGAACGCAGAAGAGAGTTGCACCATCACTTAGACTAGTTGTCAAAGAATGCAGAAGAGAGTTGCACCATCATTTAATGTTAGGGACTCTACACATGGAGAATAATTACCAAAATCACAGAATCAATTAGAATATTTGGCTTCCTAATTTGCTTTATTTGATTACAAGCCACTCGCGATTGTGTCCCCAGATTTGATTTCCTAAATGGAGCTAGGCTATATATAAGCCTCCTCTACTGACCTAAAAAAGGAGGAGGAGAGGGGAGAAAACGAGGGAAACAATAGAAAAGATAACAGAGGCAAAGAGGAGAAAAAATAGCAAAGAAAAACAGAAAAAGAAAGACAAAAAACACAAGAGAGGTAAGCAGTAGAAAAGAAAGAAGAGAAAAAGAAAAGATGAAAAAAAGATAAGAGAAACAAGGAATAAGTAGGGACCGACTTTCGGTGTATGCTCCATTCTTTCTGCAAATAAAATATGCAGAATAGAGGAGAAGAAGGTGCATAAAACCAAAAAAAAAAGTGAGAAGACCGAAACAGAGAAAGGAGAGAGGAGTCTCTCTTTAGACACTAGAGGCGAGAAAGCAGAAGCTCTGTCCATCAACCCATAACTCATCTTTGGCATTCATAACAAGTAGGGATTTGCAAACAATGGAGGACTGAAATAGTTGGGGTCGCCAGTGGACCAGGTAAGTCGTGTCTCTTCTCTCCCAGTTTTTTTTTTTTTTTGCATTTTGCATGTTAAGACACTATGTATTGTTAGTTTGTATTTGTTACTTTTCAAGTGAAATTTAATTTACTTGAACAGTAACCAGGAAAGGCAAATCCACTTGGATGTGTATTATTTTTTTTTTCCAGCTTTTGCATGCGTTCTTAGTTGCATTTATTACTATTCAAGTGAAATTTAATTCACTTGAATAGTAACCAAGGAAGGCAAAATCAGTTTCATGTTTATTGTTTTTTCTTTTGTGTTTTTTATATAAAAAAATATCAATCTCGTATTTAGAATACTTGGTTTTCGATGTGCTTTCACATGGATTTCTTAAACACAAATAAAAATTATTTTCTTGTACTTCTAGATTTTACAACATGTTTGTAAAACTCCAAAGGCTAATAGTCCAAAAAATAAAAAATCTTATTTTGAGAGGAATTCATCTATAATTTATCGTTAATGTTTAGATAAAGAAATCCCAAAGAGATGAATATCCAAAATATAAATGGGAATAACTTGTTATTATTCACTGTTAAATTTGGATAAAGAAACCCTAAATGGTAAATATCCAAAATAATTTTCTACGGATAATAAGTCATCAAACATCCTTGAAAGAAACCTTGATTATAATCAAGGACTTTTTATATTTTTACTCCACGGTTTATGAGCCGTGAGAGTATAAAATATTAAGGCAAAAATAAGTTTTTAAAACACCTTAGATTTCTAAATTTGTATCCCTCCTCCTTGCGATTTATGAGTCGTAAACTTTTAAAATACTAAGGGAAAAATAATCTTTTAAAGCACAAAGAATCTTCTTGGATTTTTATCTTAACAAATTTTGTTTGAATCAAACTTAGAAAAACTGATGGGATTAGAAAACACCAACATCTTAGCAATTATAAAGCAAACCAAACATCAAGCAGCTTACCTTAGGTAGGGCGTATTAGGTGTTAATATCTTCCCTTTACGCAACCAATCCCTTGCCTTAAAATTTCTGAAAGACCAGTTAGGTTTTCTAGTGACCATAATACTAGGTGGCGACTCCTTTACACAAAAAAAAAACTTGAAATCAATCGAGGGTCATCGTGACGCCATGCTCCACTAGCAAGGGTGCGATAATAAGGAAGATAAAGGCTGAGATGGTGAGCTAAATTGCTCACTAGAAGGCACAACAGAGGGCGTAAAAAACTTAGTGGTTCTGTTATTCAAAGCTAGAGAACTTAAACTTGTAAAATGATTATTAGCATTGCGACAACTGGTGGTAAGGGAACCTATCTAGACAAGGTTGATGGTGTTTAGGCTAATAAAAAGTGTGTTAAGATATGAAGATGAGAAGGAGGGGTCGGCTGTGGATTATAGTCAAGGATGGCAAAAAATATATGCAATATCAAGAAAGAGAAAAGACTATTCATGAAACGAACATGATAGAAGATGCAGACACAATTATAAGATAAGTCGAAACAACGATAGTCTAGATGACATGAGCTATACCCTAGAAACACACATGGAGTAGAACAAAAATCTAACTTATGAGCATTATATAGGTGAAGAAAAGGAAAACAAATCCAAAAGTGCGCAAGAAATTATAATCAGGTGTTTGATGAAATAGATATTCAAATAGAGATTTGTTTTGTAAGACCAGTGTTGGCATATGATTAATAAGATAAACCAAGCTTTCAAATGTATAATTACAAAATTTAAGAGGTGTTTTATGGTGCCCAAGTAATGTAAGACCAATTTCAACGATATGATGGTGACAACACTAAATAGTACCATTCTATTTATGCATATGTGGACATATTATGCGACGATGAACACCAATAGTTTTGAAAAATGAATTTAATTTATGATATTCACCACTTCAGTCAGTTTGAACTGATTTTATTTTCTAAGAGAATTGTCATTCCACCAAAACTTGAAATTGTTGAAACAAATTAAACACATGAGATTTTGCACTAAAAGGATAAAACCAAATAAATGTTGTGTGCACATCCTCAAAGATCACAAAATATCAGAAACCATCAGAAGATAAAATAAAGGTAGAGTTCCAAACATCACAAAAAAAATAGGTTCTAATGACATATTCGATTATTTTCCTAATGGATATATCAGACATAGAATTTTTAGAATTAGTAGTATAAGTAACCTTTTTATTTGATGCTAAGAGACTTAGAACCCAGAGTTAGGGCAACCAAGTTGACGATGCCAAACATCAACAAAAGTGGATAAGCTAGCAAACAAAAAAGTTTGAGGTAAAAACATGGCAGAAGACTCTGTAAGGACATAGAGATGATTTTTACTCTAACCAAAAAGTAGAACTACTTTGGTTATGAGATCGTTAACATAGAAAATAAAAGAGTGAAATTCAAAAAAGACACAATTGTCATGATAGAATTGTTGAACAAATAAGAGTCATTTCTTAATTTATGACACATGCAATATATTAGACAAAGTAAAGACTCGTTTAGGGGTACGTAAGATATTATGGGTTGCATTTAGATATGAAAAATCTCTTACCATTACCAATATGTAATTGATCATTACCAAGATAGGGTTTTCCATGTGTCATACTGGCAATATCTAGAGTAACATGCTGATTTGTGCTAGAGTCGAAAAACTAAGTGATAGAATTTGTTGATGATAAAGCGTCAGCGTCACTGAAAGAGAGATTAGTTGATGCTTGATTCCCTTGGTGCAAAAATTATGAGCATTATTGTGTGAAATGCCTAAACATGTTGTAGAGCTGACACTTTAGTTGGCGTCGTACTATCCAGCATTGGATTTGTTTTGCTACCAGTCTAGATGGTGTTGTTGCCAGTTTCCATGGTGATACTTTTAATTATTGTTGTTGTTTCCTCCTTTGAAACTGTTGCCACTATAATGGTTATGGAGTTTAGAATACGGTAAAGGGTCAGTTTTTGTCGACATAATTGTAACAAGATCATGAAAGTCACTGTAGAGACCTCAAAAAACATATAAATTAAAGTCTGTGAGAGAGATGGGGCAGCCTACGATAGTAAGTTCATCAAAGAAACCCTTAGTTTTCTATAAAGGTGGTGATAGAATCATCAACTTGGCACAAATCCTGAAGACAACCATGTAATTGTGTGATTTAAAAGTTTGACAGAGATACAAGAGCATGTTCTAGTATACTCTATACACTTATAAATATTGGGCAATCTATCACAAGATGGAGCACATCTATAGACAGAGAGGGGATGAGGGCGCTGAGGATAAGTTGATCTTGTTGTTTTCGTGTCAAAAAGGGTTAGGGAAAACCAAAACTATTGGTTGTTTTAATGGCAGAAACATAATTATACGAAGAAAGACATATCATTAAGCCATCAACAAAGAACAAGACACCTTAACCAATCAAATATAGCTTCATTTGCATGCACCAAAATAGATAATTACCTGTTGTATGTTAGAAAGTGGGATAATGACTGTTTTTATGGCAGAAAATATTGTAGCAGTCCTTGTTGTATTGTTTGTAGTGACAAGTGCATTTAAGGAAAAGTAGGAGAGGAAGAGTTGTCATTGTTCATGGTTGTGGTAGCAGCAAGAGGATTTATAATCGGCAAATTATTACAAGAGAAATAATTGGCAGTAACGCTTGCTGAGTGCAGTAAACTACAATACTGCAATGAAGAAGAATAACATAAGGAAGAAGAGATTGTTGAGGATGCAACAATGCAGTGGCAAAATCTGCACCAAAAAACTTGTAGTAACAAAGGTCGGTCAAAAGAAAAAATACAGGGAAGAACCTATTTTGTATGGGAGATAGCCTTGAATCTGTTCTAGATGTTTCAAAGCTCTGATACCAAGTTAAAACAAGGTATATAATTAATTTAGAAGACTTGCGTAATGCAATAGCCATCTCTTATATTTATATAAATAGGGCAGAATACAACAGTTAGTATGTAGTGCACTATATAGTATAACTCTATACAAGGAAAGTACATTCTTTCTTAAACTACAACACATTCCATAATACATATGAAAAAAGAAAAAATAATGGGAACAAGAAGAATTCATAATCAAATCATCTTGTAGTTTTGCATTATCATTTATAACGATCACACATTTCAACCTATTATAAGTAATCATCAAAACATTAGCCTCTTGAGATTCTTCAAACCATTTTCCTCTGTTCATTATCAAATTTTCTTTCAACCTTGAACGTTTTTTCTAAATAAATGTTCTTTTTTGTTACTATAATTGAAAGTTATATTTTTAATATCCAAGTCTTATTATACTTGTAAATCTCGTCAAGCATTCATGATTATAAATTATATTAACAACAAATCAAGTTCCTTTCATAGTTTAGGTGTCGGTTATACCATATAGTATGGGCTATGAAAGTGTCAAGCATTTGTTGTACCAAGTGTTATACAACATAAATCAAGATTAGTCATTTAACAAGCAAAGTATTAAAGAATGAACAAGATAACAAATACAAAACATGTTAGTATCAAAAATTAAAGTCCATATTAAGTTTACATTAT
>NW_011499935.1:52773-97312 GCF_000495115.2 Populus euphratica
TTTTAAGTACTAATCAATAAGATTAATTTAAATGAAATATATTCAAAGAAAATCATGAACAACTTCGCCAAATAGTCATGAACATGGCATCACAAAGTGGTGATCCATGTGCAACTCCTTTTTGGCCGTATAACAATCAGCCTCCTCCTCCTCCTCCTACTCCAGCTCCACCATTATGTTAATTTGTAATGAATATTATTTAATTTTAATATTTAATTTGATATTTTTTTAAACACATTCAATTTGTAATGAATATTATTTAATTTTTTTTAAGTTTAATAAAAATTTTATTTTCATAATTGATTTTTTTACTATTAATTTTTATAATTTTTATATTATTTATTCTAAATATTTTTTATTATTTAAACATATTGACCGAGGGTTTTACCAATGAAATTTATTCGTCGGCATTTACAAAAGAGTGGGGAAATGTCAATCTTAGCAACAACTTTACGGACAGAATTAATCCGTCAGCATTTCACAGTAGCTTTTATAATCACTAACTAGGTTACTGATGGAAATAATCTGTCGGTATTTCACACACTCACTGATAGAATAAATTCATTGGTATATTTCAAGAGGGAATGAGGTATTACTAATGAAAGGAAATCCGACAGACGGTTTTTGTTGGTGATTTTGTTGGTCAAAGAATTACCGACAAATTATAAATCACAGAGTGATAGAATATATCTATTGGTAAAATTATAAAATCCTGTAATGTCCTAAAATTAGAAATTATATCACCTTAGAATCTTATCCGTTTGTAATTTCTCATATGAGCACATATGTGGAAAATATAGTAAAATACGTGCAAACACTCACAAAGATGCAAACCATGGCAAGCAAGATTACTATAACAAGAAAATATGTAATTATATGTAGTTTGCTATTTTATACAAGATCTATTGTGGAATCTCGTAAAAAAGGAAATCTTGTTCACTTAATATTGAATCCAGTTTCCACTCCCAATATGAATAACGAGCGTGGAGAAACGTGATGAGGAAAGATGGGACAAGAAATTTAAATTCACTCTCAAACACACTATAATTCAAGTCAATCAAGCTAGCAGGAAAACTAAAAGTTCAATTAATTCAAGTAAAATAATGTGACGTACATACAAGGTTAATTAATTCACCTTGTTGGAACAAATAGAAAATGAGTTTCTCAAGCTGACGTGGCATGTGATTCTATAAGTTTATTAGGGTAACTCATTAGCATTATTAATTTAAAAAGATTTAGATTGGACGGCTTGGTGTGTTATTAAGTTTTGATCCGACGATCACCCAGAGGCACCCTCTCGAGTTCACCTCATTATTAATCTCCAAGTAAAATTATAAAAGACATGGTAAAAACAATTGTTGGTACTTATTGCTTCCAACAAGTCGAATTAATAAAGATAATGGTCAATTTTTTTCTAATATGAAAAATAATATTAAAATAATGATAATTTAAATCAATTTGGGTTAACTTTATTAATATATAATTTGAAATATGAGATCGATACAACAGGTAAAAAGAAAATAGAAAAAAATATTTGTAAAATTCAAGACCTAATAATCTGATATTAAATAATAAAATAAAAAATTTTAAAAAATAGTGTCAAAAAAAATACTTTTAGTTAACCAAGGTTAACTTGATTACTAACCGCCTATAATATGAGATCAAAATAAAAAAAAAATAAACTATTAAAAAAAGGACATAATAAAAAAGACAAAAGTTTAATAAAACAATATTGAAAAAAACTTAAGCTAATTTAAGTTAATTTAACTAATATGCTATAAACTTTAATACTAAAGAATATAATTAGAATTAATATTCGTTAAATAAATTCTAAGATGAAAAGGCCAATAATAAGAGAGTTAATGGCTTTGTAGAACCGAAGAATGACCAAGAGGATGAGAAAGTAAATAGACTCGTAAATGCTTAGAAATTTTGTTAGCAAATATATGGTCATTTAGAAATTTGGGAATAAGTTCAATTAAAAAGACAAAGTGGTAATAAAGGGAATGGCTAAGCTAAAATACCTTAAATGAGACTAAAGAGAACAAGGAGTGATACATAAATCTATGACAAAAAGAGGGACAGGGATAAAGATCACATAAGATGAGGGACCAAAATGGAAAATATTAAACAAATAAAACAAGTCAGCCCCCTTATTTTTCAGAGGAAGGCTGATGGCTAGGAAGGATGAAAACACTTCTTCCTTCATCTTCTCTCTAAAACCCTCCTTACCAAAACCTTGCATGCACCTTTTGTACTTAGAAAAAAATAAAGAGAGAGAGAGAGGGAGAGATAAACAAGAGAGTTAGGCCTAAAATAGGAGAGGACCAACCACCTTAGTGAGGAAGAAAGAAGAAAAAGCCATGAGAGAGGAAGAAGTCAGGACTGGAAAATCAAAGAGGAAAAGAGTCTTGAACGTAAACAAGAGATTTGAAGACATTCTTAGTAAGTATTCAAGTAGGGGTACTCGAACAACCTTGAAGAGATTAAGAAATTAAGAGCAAATAAGTAGAGTAGAGATGAAATATATAAGAAATGTGAAACAAGTTCTGAAAATGATGAATAAAAATGGACATTTTGGAAGCCTTAGGGTTCGGCCATAAAGGGAAAATTAGGGGAAAGTTTTTTTCAAAGAAATTGTGTGTTTACATGGTTATAATTGGTGTTCTTATACAAAAGTCTAATGATTTCTTTTGTTAAAATGAATGTTTAAAGATTTTTTAAATTTAATTTTTTATATGGACATGCTTGAAAGGATAAGTAGAATTACATAGAACAAACTATACCATGTTATGTGAGCTTGCTTATATGCAAATAGAAAAGGAATCTTGTGAGGAAAAAAAATGGAGTATAAGGACCATAACGTTTTGACCAAGAAAGCAAGTTCTTCAAAATTCAAATTTTTATTTTTCAATATGATGAGGAGCTAGACCTTTTAATATAGTTGAGGTGATTCCTTAATGAAATGGGTAATCTAAAGACATGGTAAGTTTGAACTTTTGGTTTGATCACTGCTGAAAAATTATTAAATACAAACAAAAATATTGATAAAAACATTCCATTCGTATATTGTGAAGACCTTTACCGACATAATTTTTTATCTTTGTATCCATTGGTAAACACTGAGAGAAAAATTCCTCGAGTATATATCAAAGAAATGACAATGGAATTATAATGGAATTCAAAAAGGCAAATCATATTGTAACGTGACATTTTGACTAATAGAATGATCGATGGATTTACTAATAGTATAATTTTATTGGCAATGCCATCACTGATATTTAATTTATCACCTAGTGATTAACTCTGCTGTCCCTATCTCCCCCTCCCTCATTTATTCTTCTTCATCATACATTTTCTCTGCAACAAACAGTCACCCCTCATCCATTCTCAACACAATTCAACCTTCCACAACAAATCCAACCACCAAAACATTTAGTTTGTTAGCATCTATATTCTAATTCAAATTTTATTAAAGATTCTCCACTTTAAATACGCAAGTCTACCCTTTTCTTAACTCAATTTTAAATTGTTGATTTTTTTTCATATTTTTTTAGTATATTATTTTGTTTGGTTGTTCACTTGTTTTATAATATTTTCTCATATAAGTATGGATTTACAATTTGTACATCTTAGAGTTTGTTTTAGATTTTGTAAAATTATATTTGTATATAAATTGATGAAACTTGTGACGAATTTCTAACTTGGAACAAAATTACTGCAAATGTCACTATTATTAAAGGGGGTTAATGACAGAACTAGACCATTGATATATTCGAAAAAGTTAGAAAAAAATTACTGTAAATGTCATTGTTACTATTAACGCATCGATAAAATTACAGATAGTATTTTATTAATAATATGTTATATTTACCGATGGATATACCAACAAAATAAAAAGGGTAATTTTTTTCACCTTTGTCTGTCTTTAAATCTATCTTTATATTTATTATCAATAGACTAACCAATAGTCTACAAATTACCGACAAGAATTTTTTTGATGGATTATTTCTGTTCATGAGTTCGTCAGTAACATATGTACTGATGGATTACTAATGTAAATACCGACAAAAAATTTTATTGGTCAAACTATTAAATTTCATAGTGAAATTATACATGATTATTATTGAATGTAGAGTAAATTTTACTACGATATATAAATATGAGAAGCATGTTAGATTTAGTGAGAATTTTGAAAGAAAATATCTAGAAAAATAGGAGATGAGATTTTGGCCTAGTGGGAAGAAATGAATGTGATACTTTCCACCATGATAGAACTAGAATACATGTGTGTAATGTAACTTATTATTCATGAATATGAGTGTTTATCCTAAAAATCATTACTTGTAGAAGTCAAGTTATAGAAAATCAAGTAAATTAACATTTAGAGAAACCTTGAAATGGTATAAAATTATAGAATGGTGTATGCTTGATGAAAAATGATGAAATGAACACTATAGGAGAATGGCCTAAAATTCAACCACCTAAGAAATAAGGAAGAAAATGAACTTTTTCATAGTGTAATTGATGTTAGGCATGCAAATAAAAGGAAAACATAAAATTAAATGAGTGAATTAAATTCATGTAGCAAATAGTGAACATCAAGAGATTTGGAAAAGTGATACAATAAATACGGTGTTATAGTGGGTGATATACTAATATGAATGCACGAAATAGTTTCTAGAAAGTAACTAGAAAGAAGTTTATATGCATGTGTATGCTTATATAGCTTTCAACCAAATGAAATCTTTTGGGAGAAAATGTTCCAAGAAGTACAAAGTTGGTGGGGGTTAAAAAAGATTGGAAATAAAAGGAATAAAATCCCTCAAACAAGGTGAGAAATTAAAGACATATTGTGTGAAACATAAACCAAAAGAACAAAAAGAACATTACAAAGCAACGAAAATGAATGAGTGGTAAAAACACAAAGTTATGTACTTTGCTATAGACTAAATATTATGGTAGAAATGGTTTTAAATGGTATATTGACTTAAACACTCCTTGTGAATCAGGGGGAACACAAGGGACTAGATCATCAAATGAAGGAGATCATGCCATAAGAAGAGCAGCTAGGTTTTCTTTTCCTATGCTCTTACTTTAATTTGACAAAGTCTTTTAATTTAAAGCATGATTATTGAAAATTGTATTGTGGATATTATTTTGATTTCATGGAACTCAATGAAAAAAATATAAGACTAGTGTGTTGTTAGTTCTAAGTGGTGGAACCCATCATATTATTGTTTTTAAGAAGAGGAAAACTATTGTGTTACTGGTTTCAAGTGGTAGAACATAACATGTTGTTATTTCTCAAAAGATAAAAGCCATTATATTGTTCGTTCCAAGTGGTGGAATCAAATATGTTGTTGTTTCTAAAAGGATGGAAACATTATATTATTGGTTCCAAGTGTTGGGACCCATTATCATGTTGTTTCATAAATTATGGAAGTCATTATGGTTGGTTCCAAGTTGTGGAAGCCATTGTGTTATTTTTTTTAAAAGGATGAAAATCATTGTGTTGTCAATTCTAAGTGTTGGAACCTATTCGGTTATTGCTTCAAATGGATAAGGAGTTATAATGTTATTATTCCTAAATAGATGAGGATGATCATATAAGTCTTCACCATAAATGGATGTCATGGGTTTGAAAATAATTCAAGTCTATAAAAATTTGACCTATGTTTTATCATATTATCAGAGCATATTACGACATATTAAAGTGTATAAAATGTAAAAGGTTGTGCAAATTTTAATTTGGTGGTGCGCGCGTGCTTATCTCATATTGTAGGACTGAGTTGATTAGAAGTTCAATTATTCTAGCTATAGGAACCCTTGCGAACATTTATCCCAATATTGTGTTAGGATGTTAGTAAATCTAAACTTATTGTTATGTGTTGTATTAGAATGCTAGTAAATCTAAACATGTCATTTGATTTTATAACTTATGCCTTCTTTAGGCAATGGATTAGGATGACATGTAGTAAATGGTAATGTAACTTAAGTACGCTCTTGCATTTAAATTTTAAGTCATATTATTCTCTAATAATTATTAGTGAATGTAATCATATAGATTTTCATGTTTACATATTTTTAGGTTGTATTTTACAATGTGCTTTAAATAACAATTAAACGAGCCTATCATTATCTGTAATTATGAAGGAAAGGGTTTTAGTTTAGGAAATATTGAATTGTGTGTATGTTTTGGCTTGAAAAGCATGATGAATATGTTATCGATAACTTGGTACTGACCTATTTATAGGGAAACTCTACTGAAATTTCATTAAAAAAAATCCTAAAAATTTGAACATGAAATACGTTGAAATATTGAAGAAAATCAATTAGGATGTTATATTTGCACTCAGAATAACCTCACAAAAGAAAAATGAAAAAAATGACAAAGCTTAAGGGTCAAATATTTAATGTTAAATAATAAAACTAAAAAAACAATTCAATATCATAAAAGAAAGATTAGGAAAGAAACTAAAATGACCTGGATTAACTCGACTAACCCACTACCCATGATATAATATTGAGATAAAAAAAAAATCAAACTTTCGAAATAAGATCCTAGCAAAAATATCAAAGTTAAATAAAAAAAACAACGAAATAAAACCAAGCTAACCTAGGTTAACTTAACAAATCCACACTTGGGATAACTCTGTAAAAAGAAAAGAAAACAAAAACCATAAAGCTCAAAAGCTAATAATTTAATGCTGAGGGATTAAATTGCAAAAAAAATCAAATTTAAAAAAAAAACAATAAAGAAAAAAAACTGAATCAACCCGTGTTAACTCAACTAACCCATTATTTAGGATAATCCAACAAAAAAATGGAATAGATAAAAAAAGTTCAAGGCCTAATAACCAACATATCAAATTATAAATTTTAAAAAAAAAGTTTTTAATAAAAGAAAATAAAAAAACTTAAATCAAACCTAGGTCATAAAGTTAGGATTACCTTGCAAAAAGACTGACAAAAAATAACAAAGTAAAATTTTCAATAAAAAAAAAAATTTAAAATCCAAAAATTATAGATCAAATCTTATATAAAAACTAAGTGAAAGAAAATAATTAGAAAATAAATTGAAAAACAAATACAATAAGAAAATAGTAATCAAAAGAATGAAGAATTGAAAAGTGTAAACCCTAGAAAAAAAATAAAAAAATAATAAATAAAGGTTGCTTAAATTGAAAACTAACTACATAAGAAATAAAAGTAAAGAAATTCATTTGTAAGGTTAAATAAAAGATAGGAATTCAGAATTTAAAGGAGATAGGACCTAAATGCTAATAAGAAAAAATATAGAGTATAAATATTCTCTCCTCACTAAAAAAATCTACAGGAACCATAAAAAGAGAAAATAGAGAGTTTTATACCCGTTGTTGCAAAATCAAGAGAAAAACATTAAAATTTCAAGAACTCATCCAAGATTAAGAGTTTATAGATGGGCTAAACATTTGTGAGCAAAAGATTAACAAAACATTGAACAAGAAGAAAGGAAACGAGGGAGTTGAAATCTTTAACTGGTTAAATATCAAAATCTTAATTCATACCAGGAGGAGCAACCAGGATTAGATCTTCTATTAGGGGAGGTCACGAGACAGGCAAAGTAGATGCGTGATTTTTCCTCCTAATTACACTTATACAATTTAAAACTCTTTTGATGAATGTAATTATAATAAATATCATGTTCAATATAAATAAAGTTTAGCGTATTTGTAAGATTATTTTCGGCTAATAGCATCTGTGATAGGATTGTCAGGAAATAATTAGTTTTGGCTAATGACATCCACGATAGGATCGTCGGGAAATGAATTACAAGAATAGCTTTGACTAATGGCATCTGTGATAGGATTGCCGGGAAATGAATTACAAGATTAGATTTTGCAAGGTCACCCAGTTCATGTAAGTAAATAAAAATATTCTAATTAAGAATATGTAAATAAGTGTTAATTAGATTTAAAGAATTTACAAGCAAAATATAAGTTGTCTATTAGAATTCTTATGGATCCGATAGAAAATTAATACTTCATTCATATACATTATATGAGCATATATATATATAATAGTATGTTTATTTATATAACAGGTTCATCAAATATCCAGGGAGATTATTAGTTTAGGACTCTACTTTGTAAAGCTTTTGTAAAAATTTAACTTAAACAAAAGGGAATTAACGCATTTATGTAGTATGCTTTCGTGTAAACCTTAATGTATTTATAGAAGTTCAGCTTGGCATTTAGTAGCTTAGTTATCTTGCAATTAATCGTTTTGAAATGTCTAAGAACACTTATTATGTTATAATGATTTATTTGCATGTTAGTATTCTTTCTCTTTTAAATTTCATGATTTGATATGTGGGTTATGTTTATGTTGAACTTACTCATAAGGTGTGTGCATGTGTTTGTGTCTATATTGTGTTGATTGTATGATGTGTTGAATTATGATAATTGATATAAGATTCGAATTTATAGGACCTTGTGATGATTAATTAATTGAGTAAATTGATAATAGTCGATGACTTTAGATATCCTAAATACAAATGAAACTCTGCTGAATTTTTAGTAGATAAAAAAAATACCCTTAAACTAAGAGAATATGTTGGGATCTTTTAATATTGATCAAGTCGTACAGTCAGGTCTGTTACAAAAAAAAAAAAAACTAAATAAAATAAGATGATTACTGATGAAATTAAAAAATAAATAAATCACAAAAAAGGTAAAACAAAAAAAATCAATAAAAAAATGAGAACTAAATTGGATACAGAAATTTAAATAAAATTCCCAAGGATGAAAATTTTAAAAAAATCTGAAATCCAAAAAACTTTAAAACTAAAAGAAATAGTAATTTAAAGAATAATGGTCAAAATTGATAGAAATAAAAACTAGAGGACACAGTCGTTTTTTGGAATAGCTAGTGTGAATTTTAAGATAATAAAAGAGAAAAAAAAAATAATTTATTGGAGGTCAATCACACCTCCGTTATAAGCACGCGCCACACTGCTGGAAAAAAGATAACATGTTACTCATAACACCACCTTGAATGGTAGAATTTGATAACTAGATAACCTCGCCTGCATCTTCTGAAGAGCGTGGAGGCTATCATGTAGGAACTATTTTTCTAATATTATTTAATTTATTGAAATTATAAAAGGACCTAAGCAAATTCAAGAATAACAAAATAAATCAAAAGAAAAATACTAAAACGCTCCTGTAAGTAGCCTTTGCTTTTTTATATATTTGATGGGCAATCATGTAATTTCAGTGTTTAAAAAAGGAAAAGACAAATAAGCCCCTCTATGCAAGTCTTTTTTTCTTTAAAGGGTATTAGAGTAAATATATTGTGTATATAAGTTTGCAAAGATAAAAAAAACCCTATGCTCGAAAGCCATATACTTGTTTTTGCTTTTAAAAGCAACAAAGTAATTTAACTGTGCTAAAAAACACTATCCTGGCAAATTTATCTATAATCAATCTTGCATTCTCAATGGATCCACGCATTAAAAAAAAAAAAAAAAAAGATTTTACCCCAAATTTGTTACAGTAAACACACTTGTGACTTCTAGATATTTTTTTTAATTTGTTATATGTATGCGTTATTTGTTAAATAATACAAAGGAAAGCAAATCAATGTATCAAACAAGAACAAGGAGAACATTTCAAAAATCTTCTCCCACACTACATAGCTTTTAAACAATGCATGCAGCTGTGATCTCGACAAGCTTAAGTGAAGACATCACAGGAAGAGCCAACGAAAGTTACAGTAAAATTTTGATTCAATGACAAGAGAAGGATCTTCCTCGTGCTCGTGTCCTGTCCACTAGCAGGTAGCTAAGGCAACACACAAATCATGTTTGGTTACTTCTTGCTGTACTTGCTCTCCCACTCTATATTGATTGCTTTTGTCCAGCTAGTTCATCAGAGCCGGGTCTGGACCACCATCGACAGATTCAATTTTTTCCTTATATTTATCTTGGCTCGCAAAAGTGGACTTCAATTTTGCAAGTCGCACGAAAGTGATAGATTGTAGTGTAATGGTAGCCTCCTCGCGTTAAATTAATACAAACTAACTCAAAGAGTACATTGTTTTGTCGTTGGTTGTTGTGTGCCTACTCGGTGATCATTCTGGACAGCGCTGTTCAATAAACAATGTTGTATTTTATTTTTTTTAATTCTGCTAACTAGTTTCTTTCTTTCTTTTTTTTTACTTTCATCTCATTAGGCAAAGAAGATTAGGGATAAAGAAATTTATTTTAATTCAATTTAATTTTTTATTTTTTAACTATTTAAGGGTTTTTTACAGTTGAAAATTGATTTGTGTGCTTAAAGTATCTTAGGTGTTTTCATGTAAACAAATAGTTAAAAATAAATTTTTAAGAGATCAAACATTATACCTTAACTTTGCAGCTATATTTGGTGAAAAGAATCTTCATTAGTAGGTAATAAATTGTTTATCATTATAAATGAGCCTTTTTTATATAAATGATTAGATGACTACTTTATTTTTTTTATAAAAAAAACAAGGTTAAAATGTGTTTTTTTCCATGTTAAACAATAAAAAAAAAAAAAGCAAGAATATCAATCATACAAACCCTATCTTGCATACTCACGCGCATCTAAGCTTCTTTATATTAAGTCAAGTATATGGGCTAAACCTTTAAGGTTCATATACTTAGCCTTTTTTGTTACTTTCCTTTAGTTTTTAAAAATTATTTTTTTAATATTAATTAAAAATAATTATAAATAAAATAATTAAAATTGTATTTAAAATATTATTCCATTAAATATCATTCAATTTTGCATTTGTTCTAAAATAAGGTTATAGCATCTTTTATAATGTTAACAATCATTCAGTTAGAGTTAATTATTATATATTAACTTACTATGTAGAATTATTTTAAATTTGTGATCATGAATATTCAATAAAATTAAATTAATATTTTATTATTTTTGTATTATGAAGATTACAAAAGTTTCTTAGATTTATTATGTTTTTCCTTTAATTTTCATTTATAAAGTTTACTTAAAGTTTATTTAGACTTTAAATAGAATGGAAACCACTAACTATAATCTCTAAAATAAAAGATCATCTATCTCTAAGTTACCTTTATGTAATGGTAATGATTATGCCCGTTGAAAAGCGATCTTTAATATATTGAATATGGTTTGTGGTTATTAATAGAGAATGAATCTTATAAACTACCAAAATTGAAGATAGTATTATGATTCCAATAACTAGAAGTGAATACACGGATGGTGATAAAAAAAATATTTTTTTATTAATGCTAAAGTTATGAATTAAGTATAAAGAAATTTAATAGAATTACATATTGTAAAATGTTAGAAATATATGGCATATTTTATAAGATAACACTTGAAGGAAATAAGTTAAAGAATCCAAAATAAACATGTTAGTTCATCAATATGAATTACTCAAAATGATTCCAAATAAATATATAACTAGTATGTTTACTAGAATGACTACTATAAACAATATTTAGATGTTCTTGGTAGGCTTATACTAATGTTGATATCAAGAATGAAATTCTTAGGTCCTAGCAAAAGATTTGGGAAGCAAAGGTAATAGTAATCCAAGAAGTCAAAAACCTTACCAAACTTTCATTAGATAAGTTGAAAAAACAAAAAGAAAAAGAAAAGTAAAAAAAAAAATATAGCATTCAAAGTAGTTCGTCATGTTAAAGAAAAGAATATGATGATGATAATGATGAAGAAATTTGCACTAATTACAAAGTAATTCCAAGATTTTCTATGGAAAAAACAAGGGAAAAAAAATTTTCAAACTTCAAAAAGAAAAGAAATAAAAATCTAGTAATAAAGTACTTAGATGATACAAATGCAATAACACAAGACGCATCAAGATTAATTTTCCAGTTCTTTAAAACAAAAAGAAGAATTATCATCATAAACAAGCAATGAAATCAACATAAAGTAATCATTCAGACTCTAGCTCAAATGACGAAGAGGAGTATGTTATAAATATGTGTTTTATAAAAATTAAAAATAATCATGAGGAATCAAAAGAGTATGAAAGAGAGAGAGTCTAAATTACTTCCTGAAGTGATGATTGAATTTTAATTATGCAAGATGAGCTAAACTAATTTAAAAAAAATGATGTGTAGAAATTCTAGGCTTGACAATTTTGAAGAGTACGGGGATAATGGTTAGAAACAAAGCTGTATTAGTTGACAAAAGCTATATTCATGATAAAGATATTGATTATAAAAAAAATCTTTGCACCAGTAACTAGATTAAAATCAATAAAAATATTTTTAGTATATTTTTTATGTTAATTTTACATTTTTAAAAAAAAATTGATGTTAATAGAGTATTTTTAAATTATTTTATTAGAAAAAAAAAATATATATATATATATTGAGAAACTGTAAAGTTTTGAAAATTAATTTAAAGTAAATAAAAATATATAAAAAATTCAAATTTTTTCAAACATATCTTTTAAATGCAAAAACAAATATACTCTAACTACAAAATTCCATGACATGATTTGTCATCTTCACATCCAGTGTTTTTTCTCAAGTTTATACCTAGGAAAACCAAAAACAAAACTTTTAGTGATTAAGCGAGAGCCCATTTCATTATTTTTTTCTTCAAACTCAGATTTCTTAATAAAATATAATTCATAATGTTACCGCGCGGAGCCCCTGAGCAACTAAAGAGGTTTTAAACACAAGTAACAGTAAGAGCAGGGCGACCCCATTGGTTTCTCGCAACAGTTTAGAAGCCAGTGGATAAAGGCTTAACAAGCTGCCTAGCGAGCGAGCGATCTTTATTTCCGTATGCAATGATATCAATAATATCAATAACAGTATCATGAGCACCTGTGCTCAGGTGGTCTCTAAAGCCATGTTTGGAAAGCTGCAGCTAACAATATCATTGATAATGCACAAACATTACAAAATCATTAATCCCTAATTATACTCTAATTGTTGTTATTAAATTTTTATATTCTAGCAGAATAGTATTTAATCTCATTCTCACTACAGTTGAATACCTTTAAATCTTTAAAGTGTTATTTTGTAAGATATAAAGATATTAGACTTTAAATTGTATTATTTATTATATTGAGAGAGTTATTTGTGATAACAACAATTACACTTGAAATCTTTGAGAGTTAGGTATAAACTCTTGATATTAATAAAGTAATTTCACCAAGAAAAAATATTGAAGATTGCATTTCTTCAAATGGTGTAAAATTCTTGGTGTAGATTCATCGAGTGGTGAAAAATCTTGAAGATAAAATATTTTCAAGGGGTGAAAAATCTTTTGATGGATTCATCAAGTGGCTATTATACTCTTAAACTTGTATTAGTGAAGGAATACAATACTAAGATTGGTTTGATACTTGAGGTGTGAATGTAAACTTGTTGAATCATGTTAAGATTGAGTTTGCAAAATCTCTCTATTATCTTTTTATTTTAAGCATTGTAATTATATTATTGGTTATTATATTTAATTGAATTAATTTGTATTGTTTGTTAATATTAGTGAAATACCTAATTCACCCTTCTTAGGTATTATAATTGTCTTAATATTAAAACAACAATTAATATCAGAACTTAGTTCTCATTTATAAAGTTTACTTAGATTTTAAGTAGAATGGGAACCACCAGCTATAATCTCTCAAATAAAAAATCATCTACCTCTAAGTTACTTTTCTATGATGGTAATAATTATGTCCATTGGAAAGCTAAGATAATTATATATCTTTAATATATTGATTATGGTTTGTGGCTATTCATAAAGAATGGACCTCATAAACCTACCAAAATTAAAGATGGTATTATGATTCCAATAGCTAGAAGTGAATGTACGGATGGTGATAAAAAAAATATTTTCTATTGATGCTAAAGCTATGAATTAAGTATAAATGAATTTAATAGAATCACATATTGTAAAATGTTAGAGACATATAGCATACTTTAAAGATAACACTTGAAGGAACTAACCAAGTTAAAGAATCCAAAATAGACATGTTAGTTCATTAATATGAATTATTCAAAATGATTCCAAATAAATATATAACTAGTATGTTTACTAGAATGACTACTATAACCAATATTTAGATGTTCTTGGTAGGACTTATACTAATGTCGATGTCAAGAATGAAATTATTAGGTCCTCACCAAAGATTTGGGAAGTAAAGGTAATAGTAATTCAAAAAGCCAAAGACCTTACCAAACTTTCATTGGATGAGCTCATTGGTTCTTTACTAACATATGAGATTACCATGAAAAGGCAAGAAAAAAGAGAGAAGCGCAAAAAAAAAAATAGCATTCAAAGTAGTTCACCATGTTAAAGAACATGATGATGATGAAATTTGCACTAATTAAAAAGCAATTCCAAGATTTTCTATGGAAGAAGCAAGGGAATAGAAGATTCTCAAACTTCAAAAAGGATGAAAATAAGAATCTAGCAATGAACTCCTTAGATGATACAAAAGCAACAAAACAGGACACATCAAGATTAATTTTCCACTTCTTCAAAACAAGAAGAAGAATCATCATCATAAACAAGCAATGAAATCAACATGGAGTAATGATTCAGACTCTAGTTCAAATGATGAAGAGGAGCATATTACAAACATGTGTTTCATAACAATTAAAAGTAATCATGAGAAATCAAAGGAGTATGGAGAGTGGTTTTTGGATAGTGCTTACTCAAGGCTCATAACTGGAGATGACTTGTTTTCAAGCACGACCAAAATTTAGATAAATTTAATTCAAAATCCAATATTGAAATTTTTCTTAGTTATTCATCCTCAAGGATAAAAATAAATGAATGAATAAAGACCAACCAAGCATAAGCAATTAATAAGAGATGGTAAGTAATTGTTTTATACCACTAAAAAAGTTATGGTATGTAGCTATCACCATCTCAAGTTGGTTTTTAACAATCCTTTCAAATTTATTAATAATAAAGCATCTCTTATAAGTATAAGCGGTCATTTTTTATTTTTTATATATATATATATATATATATATATATATATATATATAGCCTAAATTACTTCTTGAAGCGGAAAAGTATGATGATTGAATTTTAATTATACAAGATGAGCTAAATTAATTTAAAAGAAATGATGTGTGGGAATGAGTCCATGCACTTGTAATTTTGAAAAGCACGGGACAATTGTTAGAAACAAAACTATATTAGTTGACAAAAATTATATTCATGATAAAGATATTGATTATAAAAAAATCTTTGCAATAGTAACAAGACTAGAATCAATAAGAATGTTTTTAGTATACTTTTTATGTCAATTTTACACTTTTTTTTAATTGATGTTAATAATGTATTTTTAAATTATTTTATTAGGAAAGAAATATATGTCGAGAAACCGTAAAGTTTTGAAAATTAATTTGAAATAAACAAAAAACATAAAAAATTCAATTTTTTTCAAACATATCTTTTAAATGCAAAAACAAATATACTCTACCTACAAAATTCCATAACATGATTTGCCATCTTCACATCCAGTGTTTTTTCTCAAGTTTATACCTAGGAAAACCAAAAACAAAACTTTTAGTGATTAAGCGAGAGCCCATTTCATTATTTTTTTCTTCAAACTCAGATTTCTTAATAAAATATAATTCATAATGTTACCGCGCGGAGCCCCTGAGCGACTAAAGAGGTTTTAAACACAAGTAACAGTAAGAGCAGGGCGACCCCATTGGTCTCTCGCAACAGTTTAGAAGCCAGTGGATAAAGGCTTAACAAGCTGCCTAGCGAGCGATCAATCTTTATTTCCGTATGCAATGTTTTGAGCACAAAAATACTATCAATAACAGTATCATGAGCACCTGTGCTCAGGTGGTCTCTAAAGCCATGTTTGGAAAGCTGCAGCTAACAATATCATTGATAATGCACAAAGATGCTTAAAGGAATTTGATGCCTCTAGCAAGCCATTAAGTATTGAAGTGGCCGAACTAGTAGGTGCCGGTGGAGGAGACGGCGGTGGCTTGCCCAATACAAGACCAGGGCAATCCGCTCCTAAATAACCTTAAAAGGAAAGAAATTTAACTGTTAAGCCTGCAACATATATGTGGTCTTATGTTCAAAATCATAGTCATGGAGTAATTTAAACCTGCAGGCTGCAGCACAAAATGGATAAACCAATACTAATCCTTAGCCACAAAGTTCTTGCCAACAAAAAGGTCAAGAATGCATCACTTGATACTGGTAATTAGGAGATTCGAAATTGGTTTTCCTTCTTTGACAAGTTTAAGAATAGCTAGGAGAAATAGATAATAATATAATTGGGTTACCAAAAGGTAAGGCATATCTACACAACAAGAGGTGGGTGTTTAGGGCAGTGTTTATAATTATGTTTTTTTAAAATAATTTTTACTTAAAAATATATTTAAAATAATTTTTTATTTTTTAAAATTTATTTTTAATATTAAACATCCAAAAACACCCTAAACATTAATTTAAAATAAATTTTAAAAAACCTAGTTAAACCGCGGACATACAAAGTTTTGAGGTATTTAGAAGTGTAGTTGCGATTGTTTTTTAAAAGTATTTTTTACTTAAAAATATATTAAAATAATATTTTTTTAATTTAAAAAAATTATTTTTAATATCAGCGTATTAAGATAATCTAAAAATATTAAAAATTTTAATTTAAAATAAAAAATATATTTTAAAAAAATATTTTTAAAATATAAAAACAAACGCCATAATCTTAATGCCCAAACCTTAACGGTGGGAGGGAAAGTCTTACATTTTTTGAAACAAGCAAAGCCTGTCATGTTAAACAAATTTGCAGAATCTTCGGTGCATTGGCATATGTGTCCTGTTCCATTAGCCACGCACGTTCCATCACCACACCAAACAAGGTTACAGGCTGCAAAACAGATCGAATGTCTAGGTTTAAGATGCATAATTTTCTCAAATTTCAGTGACGAATATGCTAATGTTCAATAGTATTTACGGTTTAAGAAATCGAACGGTGGAGGTTGAGACGGTGGAGCTGGAGGTGGTGGTGGAGCTCCATTGCCACATCCAAAGTCAACAGTGCCTGCATATGCATACATTGTCATCTGGTTGTTGCTTTTATCACGTCATATTAAATTGAAAAATCGACATGAGATTTGGAGTTAGTCTCTTATAGACTAAGAAATGCACTCAAAATTAAATAAATAACCAAGCAGGATACCCTACGAACAAAATAAAAAATTCAACGATTCAGCATATGCAATGAGAAACCAATTAAAAATTGCTAGCTCGTCCCTTTCCATTTTGAGAAGTAGCTGGGAGCTTGAGATAATGGAGGTTCTTTCCTCTCTGATTAGATGTATTCATGGCCCAATCCAATAAAACATTCATACCACTCTGTTCAAATGTACAAGGGGTAAGACTTGGCCCAAAGGGTAGCGTCCATGAAATTGTTTGCATTCCATTCCCATGGGAAACGAATCATGGGTGTCAATCTTCTGAAAAACAAATCATGGGTCAACTTCCATTTCCATGTGCTATGCCATGGTGGTGAAGTATAACATGCTGAAAAAGCTCATGGTCCCAACTAGAACAAGATGCCATTGTCGATCGTCTCGCATTAATGTTTCACTCTCTAGCTTTTGATTCGTAAGGAAGAAAAAGAAGGTAATTATGTTTTGCTGATTCTAGCTAGCTTATCTCATTTCACGTCATATCAAGACATCTGAAATTGGATCTGGATCGCAACAAAGAACGAAGGTGTTGTAGAAATTACAGGAATATTTCAATGCTTGCCTAAAATTAAGCGAGCATCCCAAAGGCAAAAAGAAGTATCAGGCGTACGAAACAAGATAAAAAAACAAGAGTGCATTAGAAAACTCGTCTGTCAAATGGTAGTATGTCACTTCCAAAACCAGGGACAAGCAGAAGAGATCCAGTGGAATTGATACAATTTATGCCAAAAACTCATAGCGAGAGAATGTTTCCAAATATATATATCTGCTCTGTTGTGTACAAAACACATAAATTCTAGTTGCTGACATAGACATTATCGTTATCAATTTTAGCACAGAATCGAAAAAGATCATCAGCACTTCTCATTCTAATCAGTACAAGCACGAGCTGAGAGAGACAGGGAGAGAGGCACTCACAGTTGGGAACAATACAAGAGGGGAAGGTCAAAGGACCAATCTGTATCTTCTTCCAACCAGAATAACACTCGCAGTCAAAACCAAGCACTGAAGCATTAGAAGCCTTGCACGCTCCTTCCCCACAATTTATCAATGAACAAACATCATCTGTACACATCAGTTAAGAGAATAAAAGATCACCATCAGTACCAGCCATAATCAAAAAGCTTGAAACACAAATCCCATACTGGTGCCTGGATTACCTTGTAATGTGCCATTTACTGTCAATGCCAAGAGACTGAAGAGAATAAGATGGAAAGAAATTGGAGTGAAGTTCAGTTTGAATGTGTTCATGGTTTAGGAACACAGCAAGCTTAAGCTTGGTGATCCTAAGAATTTATAGAGCATTTATGAGAGTAGGTTTTCCAATAAAAACATTGATAGACTCACCTCCAGGGACACCTACCTGCCTATACTATTGTCCTGTTCAGAATTTGACTCTGTTTTTCCGCTCTTTCCAATTTGTTGTTTAGTTTCTCAACTGAGTGTTAAGAGATATGATAATAAATGTAATTTAAAATATTTTTTATTTATAAATATATTTAAAAATTATTTTATTTATTTAAAAAAAATATTTTAAATGATATAAAAACATAAAAAAATTAAATTTAAATAAAAAATAAAAAAAAATACAATTTCAACAGCATTCTCAAATCCCACTTAACTTCTCATATATTATTTTTGTTCTCTGTGCTCATCCTGTGCATATATATAAATTTGAGTTGTCACTAACATTATCATAATCATTAATTTTTAAAATAATAAATATAAACTCATGAAAAACTAAATTCACCTAATTGAAACATGATTTGATTAAAAAAAAATTATAAAATGATGTTTGAATATTTTTACAAGAAAATTTAAAAAATATTTTATTTTAATTAAAAAAAGACTTGACATAAAGAATTTTTGATAAATCAATCTTGAAATCAATCAACTTGATTTTTTACCATCATCAATCCAAATTAATCTATAAAATTCATAATTCATGATCATTTATATTAAGCTAACTAGACTAGACAATTTGTTTTTTTTTTTTTCACTCTTCCTTTCTCTTCATGGTTAGGTTTTTATTGGGTTTGAATGAGATGAAATTTCAAATTAAATTGAAGAGCTATAAAAAATTCAAGAACAAATTTGAAAGAAAATGATAGAAAAAAAATATAATACATGGTACTAGTATTTGAGGGAAGCTAACACATTAGGGAGCTATGTGTGACTTCCTGAAATCTTTAATAGTAGTTTTTATGTTAGTTATGCTCTTTAATTAAATTCTCTTTTTTTTCTTTTTTTTCTAATTTTTATGCCTGAATTATCCTCTATTAAAGAGTAATGCTGAACTTTTTTCTTCAACTTTAATTTTAGCTTTTTTTATTTTTAATTATTTATAAAACAAAAACCGAGCTATTTTTCATAAAATCAAGCGTTAACCTAAAATTTAGTTAATAAAATCAAATTATCAAGTCCATTCTTGAATAAACTTAATATAAAAGAACTAAAATTAATCTATTAAGTCAATTCTTAATTAAACATAATATAAAAAATTAAACTAAAAAACAAAAAACATTCATAATGAAACACTAAAAACTATAAACAAAGAATATTAAAGGATCAAATATTGAATCAACAATATCAGAAGCAGTAAAAAACTTGGTTGAATTAGTTGTTTTTCTTATTCTTAATCCTTATCTTATGATTATTTAAAAAAAAAACTTGTAATAATAACTAATCATGAATTCAAAAAAAATATTATTTTTAGAATTATAATAGTAGTTATAAATATTTTTAAAATATAAAAACAAACGCCATAATCTTAATGCCCAAACCTTAACGGTGGGAGGGAAAGTCTTACATTTTTTGAAACAAGCAAAGCCTGTCATGTTAAACAAATTTGCAGAATCTTCGGTGCATTGGCATATGTGTCCTGTTCCATTAGCCACGCACGTTCCATCACCACACCAAACAAGGTTACAGGCTGCAAAACAGATCGAATGTCTAGGTTTAAGATGCATAATTTTCTCAAATTTCAGTGACGAATATGCTAATGTTCAATAGTATTTACGGTTTAAGAAATCGAACGGTGGAGGTTGAGACGGTGGAGCTGGAGGTGGTGGTGGAGCTCCATTGCCACATCCAAAGTCAACAGTGCCTGCATATGCATACATTGTCATCTGGTTGTTGCTTTTATCACGTCATATTAAATTGAAAAATCGACATGAGATTTGGAGTTAGTCTCTTATAGACTAAGAAATGCACTCAAAATTAAATAAATAACCAAGCAGGATACCCTACGAACAAAATAAAAAATTCAACGATTCAGCATATGCATTGAGAAACCAATTAAAAATTGCTAGCTCGTCCCTTTCCATTTTGAGAAGTAGCTGGGAGCTTGAGATAATGGAGGTTCTTTCCTCTCTGATTAGATGTATTCATGGCCCAATCCAATAAAACATTCATACCACTCTGTTCAAATGTACAAGGGGTAAGACTTGGCCCAAAGGGTAGCGTCCATGAAATTGTTTGCATTCCATTCCCATGGGAAACGAATCATGGGTGTCAATCTTCTGAAAAACAAATCATGGGTCAACTTCCATTTCCATGTGCTATGCCATGGTGGTGAAGTATAACATGCTGAAAAAGCTCATGGTCCCAACTAGAACAAGATGCCATTGTCGATCGTCTCGCATTAATGTTTCACTCTCTAGCTTTTGATTCGTAAGGAAGAAAAAGAAGGTAATTATGTTTTGCTGATTCTAGCTAGCTTATCTCATTTCACGTCATATCAAGACATCTGAAATTGGATCTGGATCGCAACAAAGAACGAAGGTGTTGTAGAAATTACAGGAATACTTCAATGCTTGCCTAAAATTAAGCGAGCATCCCAAAGGAAAAAAGAAGTATCAGGCGTACGAAACAAGATAAAAAAACAAGAGTGCATTAGAAAACTCGTCTGTCAAATGGTAGTATGTCACTTCCAAAACCAGGGACAAGCAGAAGAGATCCAGTGGAATTGATACAATTTATGCCAAAAACTCATAGCGAGAGAATGTTTCCAAATATATATATCTGCTCTGTTGTGTACAAAACACATAAATTCTAGTTGCTGACATAGACATTATCGTTATCAATTTTAGCACAGAATCGAAAAAGATCATCAGCACTTCTCATTCTAATCAGTACAAGCACGAGCTGAGAGAGACAGGGAGAGAGGCACTCACAGTTGGGAACAATACAAGAGGGGAAGGTCAAAGGACCAATCTGTATCTTCTTCCAACCAGAATAACACTCGCAGTCAAAACCAAGCACTGAAGCATTAGAAGCCTTGCACGCTCCTTCCCCACAATTTATCAATGAACAAACATCATCTGTACACATCAGTTAAGAGAATAAAAGATCACCATCAGTACCAGCCATAATCAAAAAGCTTGAAACACAAATCCCATACTGGTGCCTGGATTACCTTGTAATGTGCCATTTACTGTCAATGCCAAGAGACTGAAGAGAATAAGATGGAAAGAAATTGGAGTGAAGTTCAGTTTGAATGTGTTCATGGTTTAGGAACACAGCAAGCTTAAGCTTGGTGATCCTAAGAATTTATAGAGCATTTATGAGAGTAGGTTTTCCAATAAAAACATTGATAGACTCACCTCCAGGGACACCTACCTGCCTATACTATTGTCCTGTTCAGAATTTGACTCTGTTTTTCCGCTCTTTCCAATTTGTTGTTTAGTTTCTCAACTGAGTGTTAAGAGATATGATAATAAATGTAATTTAAAATATTTTTTATTTATAAATATATTTAAAAATTATTTTATTTATTTAAAAAAAATATTTTAAATGATATAAAAACATAAAAAAAATTAAATTTAAATAAAAAATAAAAAAAAATACAATTTCAACAGCATTCTCAAATCCCACTTAACTTCTCATATATTATTTTTGTTCTCTGTGCTCATCCTGTGCATATATATAAATTTGAGTTGTCACTAACATTATCATAATCATTAATTTTTAAAATAATAAATATAAACTCATGAAAAACTAAATTCACCTAATTGAAACATGATTTGATTAAAAAAAATTATAAAATGATGTTTGAATATTTTTACAAGAAAATTTAAAAAATATTTTATTTTAATTAAAAAAAGACTTGACATAAAGAATTTTTGATAAATCAATCTTGAAATCAATCAACTTGATTTTTTACCATCATCAATCCAAATTAATCTATAAAATTCATAATTCATGATCATTTATATTAAGCTAACTAGACTAGACAATTTGTTTTTTTTTTTTTCACTCTTCCTTTCTCTTCATGGTTAGGTTTTTATTGGGTTTGAATGAGATGAAATTTCAAATTAAATTGAAGAGCTATAAAAAATTCAAGAACAAATTTGAAAGAAAATGATAGAAAAAAAATATAATACATGGTACTAGTATTTGAGGGAAGCTAACACATTAGGGAGCTATGTGTGACTTCCTGAAATCTTTAATAGTAGTTTTTATGTTAGTTATGCTCTTTAATTAAATTTTCTTTTTTTTCTTTTTTTTTCTAATTTTTATGCCTGAATTATCCTCTATTAAAGAGTAATGCTGAACTTTTTTCTTCAACTTTAATTTTAGCTTTTTTTATTTTTAATTATTTATAAAACAAAAACCGAGCTATTTTTCATAAAATCAAGCGTTAACCTAAAATTTAGTTAATAAAATCAAATTATCAAGTCCATTCTTGAATAAACTTAATATAAAAGAACTAAAATTAATCTATTAAGTCAATTCTTAATTAAACATAATATAAAAAATTAAACTAAAAAACAAAAAACATTCATAATGAAACACTAAAAACTATAAACAAAGAATATTAAAGGATCAAATATTGAATCAACAATATCAGAAGCAGTAAAAAACTTGGTTCAATTAGTTGTTTTTCTTATTCTTAATCCTTATCTTATGATTATTTTAAAAAAAAAACTTGTAATAATAACTAATCATGAATTCAAAAAAAATATTATTTTTAGAATTATAATAGTAGTTATGGTTTAAAGTATTTTTTATTTAAAAATATATTAAAATTATTTTTATTTTAAAAAAATTATTTTTAAAACCAGTATATTCTATTAATCTAAAAACATAAAAAATAAAAAAATATGGTTACAACCTCGTTACTTCCTGCACAGAATACAAATTTAACTAGTGTGGTACTCTTGCATTTTAACAGCCCGAAGTTCATTGTTGTAGTAGTTGTCCTCTTCCTCATTCTGATGCACTCGGGACAACAAGTGTTGCAGAATGGTGGCAGGGAGGAGCAATTTAAGTCCCCGTCGGGCGAGACAAGCGATGCAAAGAAGGGAATTGTTGTCTTTGGACGTCAATTTTAACCACACAGCAGAGACAAATTGTGCTAATTATAAAGCTAAAAAAAAAAAATTAAGAATATTGTTCTGCTTCAGCCTTCACAAGGATTTTTGTACCTTTTGCTTGGAACTCCTTGCCATTGGAGCAAGAAATCAATCATTAGAATATTGCCATAAGATCTCTCATGTCCATACATCAAATTGAGATTAGGAGGAAGAGGAGTGTTTTGGATGAACAAATTAGATAGCTCCACACACATGTAGATGATTCTTAAGCACACTTTACGATATAAACAAGAACTTATGCAAACAATTAATCCAAATTCAATGACACGCCAAAATGGGCCATGAAGTTAAATTTGCTGCTCTGTAATATTAAGAAATAGAGTAATAGAATGAGAATTATTAAGAAATAGAGTAATATTTCAAAAAAAAAACTGGAAATTCGTATTCAAATGCAATACTTCTCCATCTAAAAAACCAGAAACTAGTTTTTCAAGTTTATACTAAGTACTCATTTTCGAAGTTCTCCAAAGTTTTCCAATGCAATTTTTAATAGTTTTCAAAATAAATATTCTTTCTCAAAGGGTATATGGAGAGGTGGCGAGATTAGAGTAAATAAATATTTGTTCAATTGTGTCAATGTCCTCCTTGGAGTTTTAATTACATATCAATTTCCTATTGAAGTTACCCTAGCAAAAAGAAAAAAAAAGTTTTTTTAATCCCTAAACTTATCAAATCTTCTATTCCAAATAAAAGTTTCAAATAATACCATGTAAATTATTTAAATTGAAGAATATAAGATACAAAATTACTTTTTTCTTTAACACGGTTTGCGTTGAAAACATAGAAAAAAATATATTAAATTACGACCATTAAAGATAATAATCTTTTAAAAAAAAAACATAGTATCTAAAGGAAAACAATTTTTAAACGTTTATGCTATTTCAAGGGTGAGTATAATTATCACACTTGATCCAATAAAAAAAATTATTTATTTATTTATTTATAAATATAATATTTTTTCTAACCCTAAATCTTAAAATATTATTTTCTAAAAACAAAATCAGTTATCATTTTTCACCTTTGCTCTAGGCATCTCTCCTCTAGACATTAACCAGCAAACCCTCCCTCCACATAGCACATACATAAACATCTATTCAATAAACCTTGTAGACTCCTAGATTTTATTTTTTTTTGTTAAACTTGAACACACTAAATTTTCAACCTAAACGAGTTATGACTCATGAATAGAGAATTTTTCTCAATTGCTATTAAAGTTTTCATGAGAAAAAAAACAAGCTTGTATTCCCAAAAATTAATGCGGTTAGTTGCTATTAAATGAAATACTCCAAGCATAACAAGAAGAGGTGATGCGACAGCAAAAAAAAAAAAAAAAAAACAAGGCAGTCTTCTATATGCAAAAACTTATGCCATGGTTGATCTTCAAATTCTTGATAAGGATTAAATTGCTAAAAGCAAACCCCTATTTTGGCTTGTATAAAAATTACATCATTTCCTAGATTTTCAAACTAGCAAATTAAACCGACCAGTTTGAAAAGAAAAAAAAATTAAATTAAACTGAAATTCATTAATTTAAATTAATTTTCAGTTCAGTCAAAAAATTTAAAAAAATTAATTTTAATTTAATTATTTATTTTAATTCAGAACCAAACCAAATCAAAATTACTCGGCCTAGCAAGTTCATTTAGCAGACTTGAACCTCGGGGGGGGGGAATTAAAGAACACCGTTGATTTCCTTTCCTACCGGTCTGGTCATTTATGTCCGCTCTCGGAGAGGGTGTTGTGGACCAACAACAAAATTTTCTCCCCAATTTCCTCTCCATTTTAATATCTCCCTCACCTTCCGAACAATAAAAAATCACATTCCCCAAAATTTTCTTTCCTTTCCTTTTCTTCCCCGACATTTTTTGCTCTCCCAAACACATCGTAACAATTAGCTCAGGGGAAAATTCTATACAGCCTGCAGCAAGGGGCATTTGTCAATCACTACTAGTTATGCCATAGATTATTCTATTCCAGTGTAATTGGTTAAATCAGCACTGTATTTATCCAGCCAAATGGGCAAAAGGTTGTCAAAAGCAATTCCATTACATTACAGCAGGTTACAGTAATAACACAATAATATTAGCCCTCACCAACAAATGGGTTACACTCAATCAAATCAATGCCAAAATACAAATATCATTCCCAGTGAAACAAGTGTAAAGAAAATACCAATCAGCAGGAGTCTTCATCTCAAGATGGGTCTCATCTCCCTCAGGCTGATCCAAATTCCGAGAACCACTTCTCATGCTTCTCGATATCTGATTGGGAAACACTGCGCTGAACCTTCCGCAAGGCTTCTTCAAAATCACACATTGCAACAGGATCATTTGAAATCTCATCCTTAGGCATGTTCTTAATTTCATCCCGTGTCTTGCCCGCTATCTTTCGCCTCATCCCGTTTAAAGAAGCATCTCTGCAAACATTAGTTAGATCATCTCCACTGTATCCATCTGTCCTGCGAGCAACCTCATCAATATTGACATCAGTGGACACCTGTACAATAACAATGTTAATCGATGTGTACTCTTTTATGGTTGCTCCACGCTTCACATTGAAGGCATCAAATGGACTAGCATGGTTGAGATTGTCATTTACAGGGAACCTTGGTAACAACACTGCACAGAGAAATATGGGAATAGAAACAAACCCAAGAACCAACTTGAGCTCTACATAAATCAAGGTCTGTTTGGGATTATGGTAATGGTTGTGGTTCAAAGTACTTTTCACTTAAAAATGCATTAAAATGATGTTTTTATTTTTTTAAAATCATTTTTGAGATCAGCACATTAAAATTGAAAACATTAAAAAAAAATTTTTTTAAAATCATTTTTGAGATCAGCATATTAAAATTGAAAACATTAAAAAAAAATAATAACAAAAAACCAAAAAAGTATTGAAATTTGAGGGAATGCGGTTTCAACCACATTTCCAAACGGACTTGAACATATATTTTGAATGAAATGACAGTAGGTCACACAGACAGAATGAGTTTCTCATGCAACCAAACAAGTATAAGAGTGCAGATCATATGATCAAAAAATGATATATTAAGCCATTTTATAACCGAGGAATTATTGAAAATCATCACAATGGCTTCTTAGTATCAATGCTGTTGCATGAAATTATGAAGATATATCAAATATGCTCTATTGAATGTGTAGCTCTATGTTTTAAATGCTAAATCCATGATTAGGTAACATATGTGTTATGAGTTATGACCCAAAGTTAAATCCATGTTTAGGTACCATATGTGTTATGAGTTATGACTCAAAGTCAAGAGCATCCAAATGAGTAGCCTACAGACATTGATCTGAAGTTCTTGCAATAGATCTACAATGGCCAATCAATCTGCACCCTCTGGCACAGTGCTCTCATTCCAAACATCCCAATGCCTGGCTACTCGAGGTTACCAAACATCAGCCTCACAAAATTTACAAATGACAGATAATGCAGCCCGTTCATTCAACTCTTTGTTATCCACAACAATTGACTGGATTTGGTACCATAGACAAGTGAATCAGGCTAACTATTTGTATGATTCGGATTTTTCTTATATTCTCTTTTACTCCTTCATTCATGATTCGGATTTTTCTTATATTCTCTTTTGCTCCTTCATTCAAAAAAAAAAAAAAAACCAAACTAGAAACTAAAAACTGTCACTTATGAATAATTCAAATTGGAATCATGCAGAACCCTACTCAGCTATTGTCCACTTCCAGTTTCCATTTGCCACCTAATGCCACTTAGCATGGCAGTTTAACCTCAACGTTCACTCAATTACATAGTTTATTATTAAGTGAAGGAATTTCCATCAAACCATCATATAGATTTTGATTAAATGCTCAATTACATGGTTTATTATCAAGTAAAGGAATTTCCTTCAAACAATCATACAGTTGTTTACTACATAAAATGAAATGAGCAAATTCCATGTTATCGTTTATTCCTACTTTTAGAGAGATATTTGCCTACTCTCGCAAAAAGTAATGTTGTTCGAAAGAATTATTTACACAATTGTCATTATTCTTAAAAGGAAAGGGGAACAAAACAAAGGAAAGGGCTAAAGGTACCATAGATCAATAGCACCAGGTGACAAAGTGAAGTGCAGCCTAACAATAACAGCACAAAGAATGATTTACCTTGATCCAGGCTCCGTATTAATACCATGAATTGAAGTGGATAACAACCTCAATCTAATAACACTGCAAAATACAATATCAATTGGCACAATCAATTTACCTCAACAGTTTTCAAATTGATCCTAATAAGCTCCTTACGACTCTCAAAATTTGGAAGTGGAATATATATACGCTTTTCCAACCTCCTCCTGCATTGCATTTACATCACGTAAGAGAAAACCAGAGTAATGAGGATGCTGTATAACATCTTGGACAGATTGCCATTTAGGATAGATCTTAGAATTCCAAAATGCAAGAAAATCTCAAAAATATTTACAAGAAGACAATGAACAAACCTCAGTGCTTCATCTATGTCCCAAGGAAAGTTAGTAGCAGCCAAAACCATCACTATTTTCCGACTGCCATCTTCACCAGTGGAACTATTGTTTACACCATCTACCTGAACCAGAAGTTCAGACTTGACCCTTCGAGATGATTCATGTTCCCCTGAAGCCCTGAAGAATTGAAGTCATACAAAAACAGATTCAATCTTAATGATGGAAAAAAAATGAGTTCAACAATCAGTTCATACACAGCAGAGCAAACAACTTCAAGAATCTGAATTCATGAGCAGGAAGAGATCTGTGTGTGTGGGTGCACGTGGGCGTGTGTGGGAGAGAGAGAGACTATAGGTGTATTAACAATTCAAATTAGAATTTATACATCAACTTCCCATACTTGCGACATATACAGAGCACATCAAATTTTAATGCAGATTAAAATGCCTAATATGATAAAAGATTTAGGGATATAGCATGCAATCATAGTGTACTGAAACTTTGACCTTCATGAGAATGGATGATAAACTCACCCCCTAGCATTGCATAGAGAATCAATCTCATCAATGAAAATTGTACTTGGTGCATAAGCTCGTGCTAGATCAAATAAGCATCGAACCATTCGTTCACTCTCCCCACGCCATTTTGAAGCTAATGTTGCAGATGAAACATTGAAGAATGTTGTACCACACTCAGTAGCAACAGCTTTAGCAAGTAGCGTCTTCCCAGTACCAGGAGGGCCAAACATAAGAACGCCTTTCCAAGGTCTCCTGATTCCCTGCCCACAAAAAATATAATTAAGACAAGAAATGAAAAGGACTGTAACATTAGCTAGACCAAGGATCTATGTTGATAGAAACATATTTCAGCATATGGTAAGATATCATCTCAATTCCAAAAAAAACATGATGTGCAGAATTTATAACATAAAGAACCTAGAAACACCACATGATGAGAAAGCAAACTGCAATTATAATTCAGCTTCAACCATGTAAGAATACCGGGAAATATTCAGGCATCCACAAAGGAAGGACAACAGCTTCCTCCAGAAGTCTTTTTGCTTCACTGAGTCCTGCAACATCATCCCATCTTACACCAGGAGTAGTTTCCAAGACATCCCTTTCAAGCATCTCAGCCAAGTCAGGATCTGGTCCCTCATATTGTGGCCTCCTCTTTCCATCTTCAGCATCACCATTCTAGCAATTGCACTTGCAAATAAGTTCACATGATGAACACAAATCTAGACATGAAACAAATATAATAAAGTATAATTCACATCATATTTACTAATAGGAATCTTATGTTAAATCACTATGTGTGACACCAAATGACAAGAGTAATATAGACTAAACATTCCACAAATAGTTTTAAAAAATTGAAAAGTGAAAAAGAAAAGAACCCCATGAAAAGGTGTTGGTGCAATCCATCTGATTATATAAAATAGGAATACTCTACAAATTAGCAAATATTGGGCCTATAACTTTCTTCATAATTCCAACATTACTATGTTGTTCTCCATAACCACATGCATTACGTTTGTGATGTCATCAAACAGGTCTTCATTTACCATCTGAACAATGTTGCCATGATTATTCCAACTATCTAAATCCTACAAAAAAACATGACAACCCCCTCCTTTCTTATCAATATCCAGCAAACAACCTAATATGGATATGCACATGACATGACTAATAAGAACTGAATACACATAACAAGTACAGAAGAACTAAAAGAATATCCTTTGACTCCTGGGTCCTGGGAGAAAAAAAAGGCGATAATTATATCAAAAAACAGGATCATGAGACTGTTTTCATTCAAATTTACATTTCACCCACTGGAACTCAATTGAGAAGGTTGAAAAGGAGAGGTTTGAGTGGAAAACAGGTCTATTAACCCCGCTTTCTTGTTACATTTCCATCCCCAAGCAAATATGGTTTTTCTTCCCTCCTCTATCACCTAATCATTCTAACAAGGGTAAATACATTGAAATCAAAACTAAACTTGTTTGACAAAATATAACGTTGAAAAGGGAGAATTTGAGGACATCTGCAATGCTAATATCTGAGAAACATTTGAAAGACAAACTCCTGTTAGGATAAAACTAAACAGAATACAGCCACATGTACTTTTCTTTTTCGTTTTCATTTTAGATAAATAAAATAAAATTTATTACAGTGATGGAAGACAATAATTTACAAAAACAGAATAAGACAACCTCCCAAATAACAAAAAGAAACAGTAATCTAGTTCAAAATAATAAAGCACTCCAATCCATTTGTATATCTGCTAAAGAAGTGCCTTCAAAATCATGACACTACAATGAAGAGAAGCCAAGAAGCATATCCTATCGCGCAACAGCTTCTTTAACAAGCCATGGTAATTAAAAATCCTCTCATTCCTCTCCATCCAAATGCACCGAATGATAGCACTGACAGCACATCGCTATAATATGTCATGATCTTTCTGCCTTCCAAAACCCACAAAAATCTCTTCCACTCCCCTCAGAAAAATCCAAGATTCATTACTAAATTCAAAATCTTACTTAGGAGAAAGATCTAAAGACTATCCAAACAGAAGCAAAACAAAAGGAAAACAAAAGAATTCAGCCAATTCTATTCTACCACAGGTATTGTTTACTGCTTGCCAATATTTCTCATTTGCATCGAGTATATTAGCACCATAGAAATTCCAATCCAATATATATATATATATATATATATATATATATATATATATGTGCCAGCAAAGGCAAAAACTATTTCACTTTTTTAGAATAAATAGTGAAGAATGCTGCAAATACGTGTAGCACCATGGACAGGAGACAACTTACAGCTGAGTCTCCTCTTCCAGATTTTCCAGTGCCCGTGCCAGTGCCTTTCTTTCCAGTTGTCGACGCTCTGACTCCCGAATTCACCCTACTTGAAGCAGCGGTCTTGGCACCACGTCCAGTGGTACCCGTCCTAGTGGAAGCACCACGAGCCCAGGCCCCATCTTGTGGCGACTTCCTTAAACCTACTTGAGAAGCTCTAGTGGGTCTCCTGCTGGTAGTGTCCCGACTGGGCGGCCTCCAAACATCAGGATCATCGATGGGAGCAGCAGAGGAAGTAGGGTACTCATCTAATGGCTGGAAAACAAAGGAAGATTTAGCATGAATGGGGGGAGAAGCAACGCGCCTGGCAGCAGGAGCTTCCTTAAAAGCCCTTCTCTCAGCATCCAATTGTTTTACAATTTCAGTCTCCTCGGAAAGGGATTTCTTCAGATTCATCCATTTTGTACGAATTAAAGGGTCGTCAAGCGTCGTTAGATGCCTGAGAAAAATAAACATTATTAATTTCGATCCAAACAACTATTTATAAGCAGAAGCAGAAAGAGATAGAGCATGTGAATGTGGGTTTAGATACTTGTTGATCTGAGCAATGGCACCATCGAAGAAGATAATGGAAGTGTCATAGAGGCCTTCAACAGCATATTCTCTTGCCAATTTCAAGTGATCTTGTAAGCCACTTAGCGCCGCCGTTGCTGGTGAACTCCCACTCCCCACCATGTTTGCTTTCTCACAATAGAATCCCTAATTTCTAGCCTTTCATTACCTCTCGACTCCAGGCTCCGGCTAGTTTGGGGGGTTGATCTCAATGAAAATTACAGGATTGGCCTTGCTTGCTTGCTTCCCTCTTCTTCTTGTAGTTCTACTGTGTGTTTTTGGTGTGTTGAGTCTTTCTAGCCCTGGTGATGTAATAACTTTGTGTCGTGTGTGGTTTACGGCGGAGGAGGAGGAGGAGGAGGATCCAGGGATATGAGAACTGCTAAAAGATTTTTTTCTATTGTTATGGATACAAGAAACGGTGACGTTTCTTATAAATTAAGTGTAGGTTGGTCTATTACAAATAAAATGGCACAGTAAAGTCCGGGCCTCTCTCTCTTTTGTATTGAAGGCAAGCATGCAATGGTTATGATGTCATGTTTCACTACGGACACCCTCACGGACTTGCACAGTGAATTAATAAATTTCCCTTTTATTGACAAATTCAAATAACTTAGTTCGGGGGCAATATAGTTTTTCTATTATATATATATATTTATTATTATAAAATTGAATAGAAGTAAATTAGTATTTTATTTTTTCACTCAAATATATTTAAAAAGAAAAATTTAAATAACTGTTGTGCAGGGATATTTTTTAATTTTCAATTTAAATAACACATTTGAATATTTAAATTACCCTGCAAGACAAAATCATGCCATTGTTATCTAGGGTTTTTTTATTTATTTTCAAGTTAAGTAAAGCTTAATTTGGCTTTTTAGTACATGTAACAAAAAATAAAAAAATAAAAATTTATTAATATATACAGGTAGGAGGAGCCTAGCTTTTTGGGCAACAAATAAGGAGTACACTAAAACACCACCTTTTATAGTAGCACTGAGAACAACTCACCAAGATCTTTTTATTAGGTGGTGTGTACCAACATTCGACCACTGGCATGGTTTTTAGGTGGTGTGTACCAACATTCGACCACTGGTTTGGTGGATTTTTTTTTCTAGTCCCTCATTTCTCTTTCAGATTTTTTTTTCTAGTCCCTCATTTCTCTCCCATTTCCTAGAAAATTTCCTAGAAAAAATATAAAAGTTTTCTTTGTATTTATATTTTTAATGTGGTTCTTATTATTTTTATTGTTATTTATTTTGTTTTTAATGATTGTTGAAATTTTTTTTTTCAATTTTATTCTTAAGCATTTTATTTCATTTAATTATTGTATTCAATTTAGCCCACATGCTTTTGATTATAATTCCTTTCTTGATTTATTTATATTTTTAAATTTTTTCCCTCAACATTTTATTTGATTTAATTTTTGTATTCAATTTTTGTCCTCATTTTTTTTATTGATATTTTTTTATCCCTTTCTTTCTTCATTTATGTTTTTTTAATTTTATCCCTTAATATTTTATCTCATTTATTTTTTGTATTCAATTTTGATTCTCATTCATTTTATTGCTATTTTTTTTCACTTTCTTATTTTTTTATTTTTTTATTTTAATCCTTGATTATTTTCTTTCATTTAATTTTCATACCAAATTTGATCCTTATTATTTGATTACTATTTATTTTATTTTTTATTTTTTTATTTTTTGATGATTAAGAATTTTTCTTTGTTATTTTTATAACAAATCTGATCCTCATATCCCAGATTGTGAGTTAGTTAAGTTAACTCATGTTAAATTGGATTTTTTTTTTAATTTTATCATTTAACATTAGATTATTGGACCTTTAGTTTCGTTTTTTTTTTTTTTACTTTCAATAAGCTTATCTCGAGTCACGAGTTATTTAAGTTAACTTGAGTTAACTCTAATTTTTTTTATATATATATTTTTTATTGATTTAACTTTGATTTTTTTTTTCTAGATTTTTTTAACTTTTTTTTATCACAGTCTAGTATCATATGTTGTTGGTTAGTCGACGTAATTTAGATTGACTTTGGTTTTTTTTTCTAACATTTTTTTCTAAAATTATTTTTTTTTATTTTTTGACGTTTGATTATTGGACCTTGAATTTTGTGAATTTTCTGCTTTTCTTTCTATAGGTCTATCAGAAGTCGCAAGATAGTTAAGTTAACTTGGGTTAACTCAGTTTTTTTTTTGTATTTTTTTAATTTAGCTTTGGTCCTTTTTTTAGGTTTTTTTTTAATTTTATGTTTTTAATATGATCTCATATCATTGGTCACGAGTTAGTAGAGTTAACTCAGTTTTTTGTGTTTTTAAATCTTTTTTCAATTTCATCATTTTACATTAGGTTATTAAGTCTCAAACTTTGTGATTTTTTTTTTCTTTTCTTTCTTTGGGGTCATCCCGGGTCACATGTTAATCAAAATATCCTACATTAACTCGACTTTTTTTTATGGTTTCTTAATTTAACTTCGGCAATTTTTTCTAATTTTTTTTAGTTTAATTTCTTTATCTTGGTCTCATATCGTGAATAGAGGATTAATTAAATTAATTAAGGTTGGATCGGGTTATCAAATCCTGAATATCCTTTTTTTATATTAGAAAAATTTAACTCTATTAGCGGTACAACGTAGGCTACCTATCTAGCATATACTAAATTTTGTTGCCTGCATTATACCACGAGGCAGGTTAATTTTTTTTAACTTAAAAAAAAAGATATTCAAATGGTAATAATTTAAGGAAATCAGGGTTAACTTGACTAACCAGCGCCTAAAAAAAGGAAAGAGAAAAAATTAGAAAGCTCACAGCCTAATAGCTCAATGTCAAAAGATAAAATTAAAAAAAAACTAAAGTTAAATCAGACTAATCTTTAAAACCAACAATTTTAGTTATTAAACTAAAATGACCATACAAAAAACTGAAAACGAATCTTAAACAAAATTCTTAACAAAAAAAATAAAGTCAAAATATTAATCAAAATAATGAGGATGATATTTGATACTAATGAAAGAAAATAACAAGGGACCAAATTGAAAATTAAAAGAAAAAAGGATAAAGGATAAAAAAATAATAATTAAAAGAATAACAACCAAAATTAGGTAAAAAAAATAAATGAAATAAAATATTGAGGAACAAAATTGAAAGAAACAAAAAAGAAAATGATAAAAAAACGCAATTAAAAAATAAGGATAAAATCTAGAAAAAAATGTTGAGGGATAAATTTGAAAGAAAAAAAATAGGGAAGGGATAAAAAAAATCAAGTGAATGAGTATCTTATATGATATAAAAACAAAATCAAATCAAATGTAAAGGGATGAAGCTGGAAAAAAAAATCTCAAAAAAAATCAAAATAAAGAAAAACCAATAAAAACAAAAAGGATAATAATTGCATTTTTGCTTCATTACCTTTTTATATAAAAATAATATCATATTTACTTTTTAGATAAAAAAATAAAATGATTAGCTAGGGGATAAATCATGTCAAAACCCGTTAATTTTTTTTTCACTAGGGGATAAATCATGTCAAAACCCGTTGATTTTTTTTTCAATTATTTTTATATTAAAATAATATCATTTTAATTCATGCACAATAAAAAATATAATTAATCCTAATAACCCTAGTATTAACACCTTTTACTTCTTTTTTTAATCAAAATACCTGAATACTCTTAACCTCACACAATAATTGCAAAAAAAAATAAAGAAATGCAAAAAAAAATAAAGAAAAATTAAGGCCAAAAAACCAAAAATATCCCTTAACATTAGGGGGGGAAAATGTGGATTCAAGAGCTATTAAGTAATTAAACTGTAAAAAATATGAAGATTTCAAAATACCCATAAGAAATTAGTTTAGTTTTTATCCAAGGGTATTGGCATAATTATATTATAAAATAAAATATGAACACACTACTTTATCCCGAGTGTGTGTTCAATCCTTTAGCTTATGAAAGGTAAAATAATTATTTTACAGTAAATTATGATCATACTGTTCGCAATCCAACGTTTTGATGCTGTAAGGAAGGGATTCCTGGCCGTTAGGGTTTACGTGGGGCTCATTATTTATTGTTAGATCCAACCCATCATCTACATATCTAACATTTTTCAAAATTCCAAATCTTACGTTTTCGTTTCACCCACCGCCACCACTCCTCCCCTTTATACCCCTTTTCTTCCTCGCCTCGAGGATTTAAACTGAAAAGCAAGAAGAAAGAATGACCAACCGTTGCTTCAAACGTCTCACTTTCAACTTTTTCTTTGTTTTTAACCGCAAATGCGGGGGCTCATCATTGCATGCTTTCTTCTTTCACCATTTCTGTTAGAAACTAGATATCATCATGGCATGGAACATTACTTTCTGGTTTTTGCCATAATTCGAAGTCTCTTTCTTCCCTTTTTCTTCTTCTTCTTTCATTTGAAGCTGTATACTAAGCTTAGCACGCATGGAAAGAACAGGCAGAGGATATTTACGTTGTCCTCATTATAGTATAGTATGTATTGTCTTTCACTGCTGCCATTTGAACTATTTTCATCAGAACCACTCACTTTGCATCGGTTTCTTTTGATATCAATGATCGATGTGTCTCTGCTAATTTTGAAGTACCTTCATTTGACAACAACTTGACTATCAACGTAAAAGCATCAGATAATTTAATTCATCAGCACGCGACGGCGCCGGTCATGCCAAACCGGCCTGTCTGGCTTTCAATCTTGAAGTTATTCACTGTAAAAATGATTAGTGTCACTCCACAATCCCTTTGCTTACCAAATCTTCCGATCCTCTCCTCAGTCTCTCTGCAGCAGCATTACAATTATTCTCTGTCAGGCCTCCGAAAGAGGTCCTAAGATGACCTGGACATGCACATGCACCTCCCGGAATCACAACCACCACGTGCCTCGTAGCAAGCCAGCGAACAACCTTATCATCATCCACATACTGTTCTGCCTCTCACAGCTCCTTCGCCCAACGGGGAAAGTGCTTCTAGAATTATATCTCTGTTCTTGACGAGGTCTTTCACTTGCTTGGCCACCCACTCAGGTCCCAATTTCTAAAGAATAGAGGGCTAGGTGCTGTGACAGTATTGAAGAACAGATTGGTATGTTGTCTTGAGTTGAGTTTGGAAACCTTCCACTCCTGATGGATATGCTACCTGCAGGCATTACACATTTAGCTGGTATTGACTTCAAGAGCAGACATCAATTATAGTGTGTTTGGTACTGTGGTGCACCACACTACCAAACGGGGTTAGTACCCATGGTTGCAAAAAAGTCAGACTTCCCTGAAGCCCAGCTCCAAGGCAATCAACATTGCTTCTTAGTTACAGAAAGATTTACGAATCCCCAGCATCACATAACGTTAGAATAAGATTTACGAATGCCTGTAATTGAGAACATAACAATAATTCATATTCTAGAACATATGTGGATTGAGACAGCTGGTTATAGAACAGAAAGAACAACTATTTCTACAACTCAACGAAATAATATACTGGAAAATAAAGTTTTACAGACATAATTCTTGACTTTTTACTCTTCTCCTAAACCTAAATGCTTCTGGGAATGAGTAACATATGTTTAAGAATCCCGGAAACACCTGATTTGCCCCTGCAGTAACCATAACTGAAGAGTTCACCTTCTTATTTTCCTTTCACAACTGCAAAACAAAGAGAAAGAAGGTATTAGACAATGTGTTAACAAATCTTCAATACCAAGGGCATGTAGCTTTCGGTAAGATTGTTAAGGCTCCAGGAATTCTAATTTCCAACTAAGTGAACAGCTCCACTAAGAAGTAAAGGTGGTAAAGTTACTAAAATAATAGAGAGGGTATTAACAGATAACAGTGACCAAACGACAGAAACAATTACATCTCAAATAATCACAACTTAAGCATCAAACAATTCAAATGCAGCAGTGAGCAGAGAATCAAATGACCTCTGCCTGCCTTTCATATGTCAATGACCAGAACCATAGCATAAATGATCCAGTTGGAAACATGCTGAATGTTCTGAATCACATACCTTCTGCATTAATGCCTCCCTGAGTTCAGGAATACCTTCATCAGCTCCATAACGGCTAATTGAAGGCTCCCATACCAGTTCTTTAACCTTATTCAACGCCTGTCCGAGTGGTTGCCAATAAACTACCCCCTCTACCGCATGAAACAAATCAATTAATTGCCAATCTATGCCAAGAAGATGAAAAATACAGAGCACGTAATGCATCAAAAGGCTTTGAGTTTGACTTTCAGTTAATGCTATATGTATTTGAGAATCTTGACATAGTGGCATTCTAATAGTCATGATTTCACTTCATAGTATGGGATTGGATTTTTATTTTTTTTCCTAGAGTTTAATTTTCAAAATTCCAAGAGTGGCCAAAGGAAATTCTTGAAAGTATCATTTTCTTCAATCTTCCATTAGAGGTCAATCAAGAAAGAAAATGCAGAAAACAAGTTTTAAAAGGAAACCTGTTCCTGTCCTAAAGTAAATAGACAAAAAGATTTCCTAGATGCATTGTCAAACAAATTTCTAAACAACATAAAATCCCTTAAAATCTGCACCAAACAAGTCCTTATTCTTGAAGAAGAATGTGCAGTGCTCCCTATTCTCAATACCTCCATCTATATAATTAAAAAAAAAAAACACCTAAATGAGATCAATTATTTATTGTGCTTTGTGAGTAAAAACACCATCAATTGGGACAATGTATTAATCGTTTTGCCCTTTATTGCACTTACTCTTTGCCTTTGCAGCATGGTAAAGTCGTATTCTTCATGGGATTCAAATGTCATTTAAAAGTTGATCGGGAACAAAGTAATCACTGTGTTGTATGTACAGTAAAGATACGATGTTGCCATTGCGAACTAAATAAATTAGCCTTTGGTATTGATTTGTACAATTTAATAATGTTTGTACCCTTGGAGTCTAAAAAATATTAGTCTCCGAAAGACGGGGTTTTTTGTCTTTGCATATTTTATGTACTATGAAATTTCATGTTTATTCTTTGACTTTGAAAAATTTAAGGCTGTCTTGGTAGGGTATTTTTATATTTGTATCATTTTTTTTAATATTCATATGCCTTTAGGGATTTATTAGTAATTTGTATTTTTATAGTATTAATAAATCATTTTAAAAAATATTAGTAATCATCATAAAAAGGATAATTCATTTCTAAGAAGATAATATAATTAAATTATAATTTCCTAGTCATTAAATCATTTCCCCACATATATTTAATAATAAGATAAATAATTAAACCTATCATATATCAAATAAAATGCTTGCAGGAACACAAAGTTAAAATCTAATATAACTAAAAATACAAAATAATAATTTTATCATAAAAACATATTTTTTTTACCATCATTCAATCTCCATCTCTTTATCAGTTTTGTTAAGATCTAACATTTATTTCTTATGATTTTTGCTTTATATTTTCTAGTTTTCTAATGGTGGAAACAAGGATAATTAAAACTAATGGTCAATATTGAAATGTAAGGATAAAGATTGAAATTATAAAATATTTAAAGAGATATTTGTGGAATTATTTTTTTAACTTGGTTATATCTTTACAAATGTTTCTAAAATAAAGACAAAAACCCAATTATGTCTTTATCTCCACAAACAAAAACATTTTTGTTACTTGTATTTCCGTCACTTCTAGTCTAACAACTAGGTTAAGACCAATGGAGTCCTAACATAGAAGGAAGTTTTGGAGAAGGAAAGTGTTGAAGTTTTGGGGAAAAGGGTTTGGGTTGGATGGAGGGGAAGAAATCAAAGAAGTGCTTATGATTATATAAAATTTGGAAGGGTTGTTTAAATTTTAAGTTTTGGAAGGAAAAAGAAAGTATATATGAAGGAGTTGTTGCCTGCTTTCTAATGGCGGAGCCATAATGGACATTAAAGGGGCAATTGCCCCTTAATATTTTTTTTATATTTTTATATTAAAATTTTAATATAATAATTTAATAAGTTTTTTTTTAATTATTATTCTTACAGTTCTAAATTATTAATTAGTTAAGTAACCTTTTATGTTTTATACTTAATATTTTAAATGAGTTTCTTTTATTTTTTTATTTTTTTCATTATTTAATTTTAGTTTTATTCCTTAATAATATGATAATTTATAGATTTATTAAATTAATATGTGTATGTATATATTATATGCATATAAATATGAACTGAAATGAGTTTTGAAGAATTAATATATATTTTGTTATGAATTTCATATGAAAAGTGATGGTGATCAATGTACTAGTGATTAAAAATAAAGTATTGAACAACAAAAAAAATTAGGGATACAATAAAAAATTCAAAAAAATATATTAATATTTATATTTAATCAACTTGTGTAAAATACCAAATTAACAAAAAATTGTTACCAATAATTTCACTAGTCCCTATAAGATTTAGAGGACTATAAGATTTAGAAATAGAAGAATGAAAGTTTCATTGTATATATTGAGAAAGAATATCTTTAATGAAATTAATAATGAAGTTATTATTAAATAATTTTAAAATATAAAAACTCGAAAAAAATAATTATAATGTAAGTTTTTCTTATTTTAAAAATATTCTTAAATTAATTTTGCTTGACATGAGTTAGTACATGCATTTTAAATTGATTTCTCTATATATAACATATATCTATATAATATATGATATTAAATATTTATAATTTATCCTTTTATTTTAAAAATTCTAACTCCGTCACTGCTGCTTCCTCAACATTTTCAATCCTTTCTCCACATGCTGAAAGTTGCTGGTAACAAGTATGAGACTTGTTTTGCGTAGACATGGACAATATATATATATATATATATATATATATATATATATGTAAGTTAACGTTTGATATATTTTTTAGCAATAAATATTTTGAAAAATAATATTTATCTTACTTCAAAATAAAAGCTAAATATCAGATAAAAAAACGAGGGAGCATAGGTATTTGTAGCATTGTTGACATGGATGAGACCTGAATATTTAAGTGGTTACAGAGAATTAGGTTTGATGATCATGCTTTTTGGTGCAAAATTATTTGGAAAAAGTATAAGGTACCTAGAAATTCATGAATCACCGATTCAAGTCATCGAAATTAGTACGAGAGCTAGCTACAACTTCGAAAAATTGAGACCATATACTCTCATTTTATCATTTTTGTATAGTGTGTAGTACCAGTTAATTGAAGAGAGAATGAACGTAAGGTTTACAAATACTTTGGCTGAGGTGGGATCGATTCCCACGAAACCACTTGATATAGCGAATGGATTTGAATTTTGTTCGGGACAAGGGAGAGTCTCCTTATGAGATAAGGTGCCAAGTATTGAAAATCCTCCGTTTATGAGAGAAAAGGTAAATCTGATTGGCAACAATCTTGTTTGCATTAAGTGTAGTAAGGTGTTGTGGCGAAAATATTTATTTTTAAAATATATTATCTATCTATTTATTTAATAAATATAAAAAAACAAGAAATTTTTATTTTTTATTAGTAAAAAAATAAAATAAGAGTCACCATCTATTATTTTAGACACTAGAAATCCTAATTGGTCTCAAAGATCAGGTATAAAGACTGGTTACATAAAGAAAATGTATTAGCACCTCAAATATATCTTATCTAAGGTAAGCTATATTGTTTTATTGTTTAAAAAAAAATATAAAGTCTTGTTGTGGTTTTTAATTGTTGGTCAGTCTAATGATTTAAGAAAAGTCCTTTTCGGTAAGGAGATCCTTATCTTATCGGACAAAACCTAACTGTTCTAACATCAACAAAAGAAAATATTTTTTTTTTTATCGAGAATACATCTTGCATGTAAGGTCATAACCTAGTTCTTGTGACATCTAAGGTAAGCTATATTGTTTTATTGTTTAAAAAAAAATATAAAGTCTTGTTGTGGTTTTTAATTGTTGGTCAGTCTAATGATTTAAGAAAAGTCCTTTTCGGTAAGGAGATCCTTATCTTATCGGACAAAACCTAACTGTTCTAACATCAACAAAAGAAAATATTTTTTTTTTTATCGAGAATACATCTTGCATGTAAGGTCATAACCTAGTTCTTGTGACATTAATAAATTGATTATTAAAGTCAAAATGCATGCTAATGCATGCTAATACATATTTTTGAATTTTTGTTGCATGAAAATATGATATGATTTTTTTCTTTAAGATAATTGGCCTTATGTATGAAAATAAAAACATGTCTTTTATTTTTTTATTTTTTTAATATTTTGATGAAAACTGGGTATTTTAATACCAGATTTGTATTTTTATGGTATAAAAATACAAACCAATACTAAGCAAAATTTAGTAGAAAAATACATGTGAAAATCACATAATTTTTTGAAAATTTTTTTGTTAGAATTTTTTTAAAATGGACCACACTCAACCTAAAAAGAAACTGGGTCAAGATCAGCCTAATAAAAATGCACACAATCTCATATTGGGCTGGACTCAGCCCAACCACATATATTGGGGTGATGATATAGTCTAAACTAGTTTGCATAGTAACCAGCCCAGATATAATTATCTGGTTACAGTGCTCATCTAGTAACCAGATAATTATATTTCCTTACTAGTAGAAACGTGCATAGTGTATGTTCTACATGCAAGGAGAGGAAATGAGAAACAATGACAAGGGGAAGAGAATTACCTGGAATGGAGGCTTTGTTGTTCACGGTGCTGGTGGCTCACGGTGGTGTTGGTGTCATGGCAGCCGACTATAATGGCAGACGTTGGTTCTCCTTCTTCTCTCCTCTACTTCGCTATGCTATCTTCTTCCTCTGTTCTTTTTTTTTTGTTAGCAGTGTTTTTGACTCAGTTTCAATGGCTTCAAGGAGGTGTTTTTTGTGCTAACAGGGCTATTGGTGGCGGCGAAGAGGAAAACTAGACATCATACGCGGAGGGCGCTACTTTGGTTTATTTGTACTTTCCTCCTCCTCCTCCTCTCTTCTGCTTGTGTTTCAGCAGGCTGGTTTCTAGAAAATTGAAGGTGATGACAATTCTGGTCTTAGTTTCTTGCGTTCCTTTTGTTCTTTTAGACTTTCTCTCTATGTTTCTTCACTTGCTTCTATTTCTGTTTCTTTTTTTATTTCCTTGTCTCTAGTTTTACAGGTCAAGGGACAACAACGATGGATGTTAATTGTTGTTGGGTTTCTCTTGCTTCTATTCCTTTGTTCCTTTATTATCGTCTCCCTATGTTACCCAGTTCTCTTCCGTCTCCCTCTATTTCCTTTTATTCTAACTATTTTCACCTTTTTTCTCTCTCGTTCCTCTCTCTATTTTTCTTCTTTTTCTTTCTGCCTCCCTTGTGTTATCTCCTTCCCCCATTATTTTTCTTTTCTTATCCTTTGTTTCCTTATACTCTCCCTCTCTTACACTCTCCTCTCTCTATTTCATCCCTTCTCTTGTTCATTGTCTTTCCCTAGCCTTTATAGGCTAGAGAAAGCCTTACAGTGGTAATGGTTATCGTCTTGTAATCTAGAAGTAGAGGGATAACAGTCATAAAACATGCCCCATAATTGGAGCATTTTGATGCTTTTGATGCAAAATGTGTCTCTTTTACTGCTGAAAAAAAAACTATAGAAGAAGACAATGAATAGTGCTTAAAGAAATGATGTCGTTTCAAAATTCAAATGAATATTTTTGATTTGGTCATTGAAGTTTTTGTAATTTTATAATTAAACCTCAGGTAAATTGTAATTGGATCCCTTAATTTTAACGTCATTTATAAGACAATCTTTGATTTTTGATTCATGTGATTTGACCATTAATTGATCAATAAATTGCCAATGTTTTTAATTTAGCCCTTGACTTGGTCAATTTCACCCCTCTATTTATATGTCTTTTCTGGTTTGGTCCTTGGTTTCAGATTTTTTCAATCAAGTTTCTAATTGACCATTAAACTTCAATAATTATGCAATTGAACCCTTGATTTGACCAAATAAACTCCTTAAAATTATAGTTTGACCCTAGAACTTTAATTTCTTCTAATAAAAGCCTAAATTGATTTAAAAATCAATTTTTCTTTCAATCAAACCATCCATAAACTCAATTAAACCCTTGATAAAATTTAATTGAGTCCATAAAATTCTGATTTTGGACTTTTCTTTCTCAACTTAAATTTTCTTTGTCACCAAGACTTTGATCAGTCAAAAATACTGTTAAATTTCAATTCTTGTATTTTTGAACCTCCTCAACCAATTTCTAACTATTTTGTAGACACACACACACACACACACACACATATATATATAGATATATATATGTTGTATTTTCTTATTTCTTATGTACGAACCAAAAAATAGGTAACAACATTGAGCATGATAATGAGAATTGTTTATTACCAAAGGTCTATATTGATAATTCAGTCTTTCAAGAATTATACTATCTTTGGTATGACTCTCTAATCATTAAACTTCTTGGTAAGAACATTGGTTACTATCAGTTAAGAATGAGATTCAAAAGGGTTTGGAAATTGAACAGAGGTTTTGAGATTATAGACATTGGCAATGGTTTTTTCATGATCAAATTTGATCTTGCAAATGATACAACAAAAGTAATTAATAGAGGGCCTTGGATGCTTTTTGACCATTACCTTGTAGTGCGTAATTGGTCACCAAAGTTCGTATCTTCCACAATAAAAATCAATAAAGCAATGCATGGATTCCAAGCCTTAATCTAATGTTTTATGGCGAGAGCTTCTTTATGACCATGGCTTCAACAATAGATAACTTATTAAGGTTAACATGCATATGCTGAATGTTGAACAAGGGCATTTAGCTCATATTTGCATTGAAATTGATGTTGATCGACCTGTAGTATGAAAACTATGGATCCAAGATAATTGGAATAAAAAAAGTATGAGTGTTTACATTTAATTTGCAGCAATTGTGGCTGCTATGAGCATTTAGGAAGAGATTGCAAAGTTTTGTGATTAGTACTTAAAAGTGCATTTTTATCATGGTTTTATATCATCATTTTGCACTTGAAGTATCAATAACTCCTTAACCAAAGCATATTTTATAATAATATATCTAATAATATAAGATACCTTTAAATTGTGGTA